>NW_008625626.1:751-4777 GCF_000691845.1 Merops nubicus | reverse complement strand
CCCCCCAGCCGGTGGGCTCTGCCAGTTTTAAATCCAGGGTGTGCCACCGTGGGCAGGGGTCGTGCCAGTGTGCCCTGGTAGCAGACTGCCGGATTCCTGGAGGTCTGAAGTCTTCAAGCCAGCACAATATAAGCTAGTTACAGGGAAGCAAAGCATCTTTCCTGTTTTGTCTCATTCTTCCCCCTCCTGTTTGCATTGCAGCTGGTCTGAAGGCCGGGGCTCTCGGCTGTGGCGGATTTTCTGCTTTCTCCGCGGCCATCGATTACTACCTGCGGTGACGGGGAGCCCGGGCAGCAGGTTCCCTCTGTCCAGCACTTTTTTTTCTGCCAGCCTTACCTTCCCCTGCCTCTGGGGTCCTGCTCAGCACGAGCTGGGGGTGCCGGCAGCCTGGCACGGGGCCTGGCACGGCGCTGCGGGCAGGCTGCTGGGAGGACGCGAGGACGGGGCTGGGCACAGCCAGCAGCATCTCCCGGACAGATCAGCTGCCTGACAGTTTCCAGGAGACGAGCCTGGACTCTTGGCTTCTTCGATCCTTTGGGTCTGATTTTGATTAAGTGTGTTGCCAGCATTAAAAGAGGCAGGAGGACAATCTTCCAACAGACACGCAGTGATTTAGGTTACCGTGTGTTGGAACGTGCCGCAGGCGTTTCACAGTTGTCAGTTTGCAGCTTGCTAATCTGTTGGGGAGAGGTAAGATCCTGTGGAGAAATAAGTTTGTTCCAGGCTTTTCTTAAAATACCAGCTGAAGACAAACCACCATCTGTACATCTTGTCTTATTTCAAGTACGGAGACAAGAGCCAGATTCCTTTACCCTGTCTTAAAGGGGAAAGCAAAAATGAATCCTTAGCCTTAGAACCATGTGGTCACTGGCAGAGGAACAAAACAGCTTAAGGGGAAAAAAAGAGGTTGCTGCAGAAGTGTAATTCTCTGTAGCCACTTGGCTAGCCTGATTTAACCTCGCTGTGGGAGTACAAACAATCTTGCTACTGCTTTAACTGCCACAGGCTCACAGCATTAGTTCCAGCAGTTTGATAGTGAGACTAGAAAGCAGAATTGTGAGAATAAACCCCTGTTAGATAACAGGCCGTTCACTTAGCACACAGCCTGTTTCCCATCACGTCCCTGTGCCACCTCTGAATGCCCCAGTGTTGCACTGAGGGAAGTGAAGTGTTATCTCTGCAGTACATTGGTACTGAAGTCAAAACAGCTCTTCATTAGCTCAAGGAGCTGCTCCCTTTTTGATCTGCTTTCTTGTTAGCCCTCTTGCTCTTCTAGCCAATCTCTCTTCTCAGACCTTAGGGGTTAACTTTTATACCTAAAATAGTTCAGACTGATTTTAACCTTCATTGAGCCACTCTGCAAGGGCAAACACCCACCCTCATCTCTTTGAAGCAGCAGGATTTCAGACTCAGTGCACGCACCTGATGGGGGTTCTCACACCCACTTCCCCTTCTTTGCATCCAGGGTTGGACATCCCAGCATGGTGACAGCAGTTGCTTACCTGGAAGAGCAATCCTGGCGGGGTGGTTTGGCTGATGCAGTGGTCGGTGGTCAGTTTGGAGGCGTATTGTCTCCCATTCCCATGTGGGAAGAGGTGGGGAGACAGCACCATATGATCTATCAGATGAGGTTTCCAGATTGCCTGATGTCCCTTGCTGCGCCTGTTCAATATCCTCAGGCCAGAAGCTGTGCAAGTCAGCTGAATTTTCTGCTTGAGTAATTTTGGGTTGATTAAACAGGCTGGCTCCAGACAGTCCAGGTTTTTTTCCTCCTGCATGTACTGAAATGCAAGGGGGTAGCCCAAACCATAAGATGTCTCTTAAAAGATTGCCTGGCACAATGCCTCTGCTTATACCACTGGCTTGAAGTGCAACCAGCAAGATTTCCACGAAGAGAGGAAGCTGTGATGGTGAGATGCTCAGTGAGTGCAAACAGCAACACCACAGGGATCCTTTTGTGCAAATGTTGGGGCTTTGCATTTTTATTAACCTTTTTTTTTTTTTTCCTCCTCACATGGTTTACAGCCATTTAAAGTTTATAATCTACAGAAATTGAAACAGAACACAAACAAAAATATATCCTTGACAACTTCTGAAAGTCAAATATTAATTAACAGTTCTATTCTACCTGTAGCTGCGAGAGTCCACCCCCCTCCTCCTTTTCCTTCCCGTGGGGACGAGCAGAAGCCAGCCCTGGGGATGGCCACAGCCTGTTGTGCCAGGGCTGTGTGACCCAGGCCTCCAGCCACCGTCGCGTGGGGGGTTTGGCTGTACAGAGTCTCTGTCTGGAATGACAGTGTCGTGGACAGAGACTTGGACACATGTAACAAATCAGACACACAGGGGTCCGTTGTGCAGTCGGATCTCACCCTCAGCCTCCTCACTGCGTCCAGGGCCCAGACAGACGCCTGGTTGTTTGCTGCAGTGCTGTTTCCCTTCTGGTTAGCTGGTAGTCAAGAGGAGCAGGGTCTGGATGGAGTGTGAGCCCTTTGGAGGGGGACTGAGACCTCCCCTCCTTTAGTTGCTTTGCTGGTGCGGGGCCGGGGGTGCTGCCTTCCCCGGGGCAGTGGGGACACACCTGGGGTATCGGTGGTGGGCGGCCGGGCTCTACCTGGAACAGTCTCTCAGTGGGGAGGGTAAAGGCAACGCTGCTCTTAGCAGGGCTGCGCTTGGTCACTTCTCATCCAGCTCCATTTGGCACGGGAGAGCACGGGGCCGGCGCAATCAGGGACAGGGCCTTTGCCCAGAGAACACAGACTCGGCTCACAGAGCGAAAGGTTTCGTGTCCCAACAGGTCCCAGCACCTACCTGTGAGTGTAGGAGTGTGGAGGATGTACCAGGAGCCGGAGCACAGCCTGGCAGCAAGCACAGGCACGTGGCCATCCTGCCCTGGGACATGGCAGGACAGCTCCAGCCATCAGCCCAGGGGTCAAGAACTGGAGCTGCTAACTAAAAGGGACACGAGCTGGCCGGGTACAGCTAACCCAGCAGCTACTGCTGTGTGAGAAGGAGCAAAGCACTTCTCCTTCAGTAGTGAGAGCCACGAAGACTTTCCTCCAGTCCCTCTGCCCTGGTTTCCAGGCTGGGTGACCATCCAGCTGCCACAAAGCATTGCCCCTGGCAGCCAGGCTGGCACCGAGGCTGGGCCACGTGCTGCCGTTAGCCCGAGGCAGCAGGGAAGGCCAAGGAGGGGAACAAAAACCTCCTGGTTCTCGTGGCCGTGCAGGAAGGCTGGTGCCCCGGCAGTCCTTGGGGCAGGGCCACATGGACAGCAGAGGTACGGGCACATGGAAATGGCAGGACCCTGCTCCCTGCCCCACCAGGGAAGCTGTAGGATCCACGTGCCTTGATGGGACCCCATCGGTGTCCAGAGCACAGAGCTGGGGTCAGCCCCTGCCCCCCAGGCCATGGCCCAAGCCTGCCACGGCTCGAGACCAGTGCAGCACCTCTCGCTCCAGCCTCCTGTGATGGGTCACCCCAAAACTCTACTTGGAGGCGAGATACATGGAGGGGGGTCACCGCCACGCCACACGCACACAGGCAAAGCACGAGATACAGGCTGTGGAGGGGACTGGTCCGAAAGCACCCAGAAGAGCCGTGGCCAGGAGGCAGCAGCACCCTGCTCCCGTGCTCTCCTCGCAGGATTGCTCGGGCCGCAGCAGGATCCAGGCACGGGGTCCAGGGTTGGCGCAGGCAGCGAGCCAAAGCAGAGCTGGTCGTCTCCATCAGCGGGGAGGGAGCCCCTGAGCCCCCAGCCCCTGAGGCGAGCCGGTGCTGCACATGCAGGCGTGGGGCGGGGGGCGAGACAGGCACTCGTGGGACGCTGCAGGCTTCGAGCTGGGTGAGACGAGGGGCGCCTGGCAGGCAGGAGTGAGCAGGCAGAGAGGAGTCCAGGAGAAAACTAGCCAAGGGGGAAGCCTGTGTCCACAGCCCTTGTCAGTCACTACCTCTTCCGTTGAACAAATATACATAAAAACAATTCCTGAACACAAGGAGGGACATAAGACACGACTACTTTACAGAGGG
>NW_008625626.1:0-667 GCF_000691845.1 Merops nubicus | reverse complement strand
CGTCCCGGCTCTGGGCTGGGCTCCCTGGGGGGCTGCCATCCAGTCCGTGTCCCCCAGCAGGGAGCTGGGAGTGTTTACAGCTGGTGCCTGCTCCCTGCAGGTTACACGTCCGTGGAGAAGTAAAGTGTGTTGCGTTTCAGCTCGGTGAAGGAGATGGGAGGATGCTGCAGGTAGTAGAGAAGGACCTGGACCTGCAGCAGGCAGAGGAGGGGTGTTAGGTCAAACAGAGGCAGAGCTGCCACCTCCCAGCTTCTCCCTGTGCAGCCACATCCAGCAAAGAGTGACAAATCTACCCAGACAGGCAGATAAACCCCTCTGCTCCCCACCCCTGTGCAGCCCCACGCTCCAGCACGGCTCTTACCTGGGCCATCACATCATGGGACCAGATGTCAGAGGCCAGGGTGAGATGTCCCTTGCTCTCTCCCTCCGAGGGTCTCAGCAGTGTCGGTCCAAAGACCGTGGCCAGGTTGTGGAGAGACATTTTGTTGATAGGCTCCTTTTCAGCTACCCTGTGGGGTACAGGGAGAAAGGGAGTGTGAGCCCCTCTCCTGGAGCAGGACAACCACGGGGTGATGTGGGGGGTGAGTGGTGGGCTCCGTTCTCCCAGCGGGGCACCTCTGCCTTGCCATAGCCCTTCACAGCCCTCGGCAAGGCCAGGTGCAGGGCA
>NW_008625625.1:0-375 GCF_000691845.1 Merops nubicus | reverse complement strand
CATCTCTTCCACCACCACCTCCACCCTCATCACCACCAGCACCTCCCCTACCGCCGTCACTGCCACCTCCATCAACTTCACCACCACCTCCACCTCCACCATCACCACTTCCACTGCCACCACCTCCTCCACCGGCACCTCCACCCTCAGCTCCACCTCCACCATTGCCAGGCAGGGTGAGGAACTTGCCGTGCAAATAATTAAAGCATTCTTTAGCATTAGAAATGCTAATTTAAAGCATTATTGCTAATCAAAGCTTACGATGCCTAATAATTAAGATAATTACTTGGCTTGGAGGTGTCCTGACTGGGAGGGCAAATCTGGCAGCTGTCGTGGCATCCACCCTGGCACTGGGGTGCTGCAGAGACACCTTTG
>NW_008625624.1:0-465 GCF_000691845.1 Merops nubicus | reverse complement strand
CGGGGGTTTCCTCCGAGCCCTCCTGGGGACAGAGCGGACCGGGCTGCAAATCCATCCCCAGCTCCATGAGCTGGGAGGAGGCGGCAGCAGGATGTGGCACGACGCCCAGGTCCGGGGGTGACACTTGGCTGAGGGTTTGGGAGGCTGACGGACCCCCAGCATCCAAAAGCACCCACCCCGGTGGGCTCGGGGCATGAGTGTGAGTCTGGGGTTGGCTTTGTCATGAGGAGGATATCCGGGAAGGGGCAGGGAGGGCTGGGGGGGGACATCATGCTTTGGAGAAAGTGCTTGTAGAAGAAGAGGGGACTCCGGGGTTGGCGCCTGGCTCCTCCTGCCAGCGGTTCATACACCGCCGGCGGGCGTTCATGAAGAAGTTGCTGACGGTGGTGAGCTCCAGGCCCAGCTGCTGGGAGATGGTGATCTGCATTTCTTTGGAGGGGCGCTTGTTCTCCTTGAAGATGGCGA
>NW_008625623.1:0-34715 GCF_000691845.1 Merops nubicus | reverse complement strand
ACTGGCCTATAGTTCCCTGGTTCTTCTGTCTTACCCTTTTTGAAAATCCTGATCCTCAGCTGTGTCACAACACACCCTTGCACAAATCCTGCATCCATCTGTCCTACTTAGATACATATGCATAAGTAAATGAACTCTGTCAAAATCTGCTGAAATCATAAAGTGAGGTAAAATGATACAAAAATGTGAACATTCCTTACAGACTGCCTCATTGCGAGTAATCCTGTCAGAGGGAAGACGAGTGCATGAATTCACATTCGCTGACACCTGGAAAGACAAAGAAACCAGGGAAACTGTTCTATACTCCTTGACAACAACAGGACCTGATTTTCATCTTCAAAATTGAACCTTAGGAATTAGCTTGTTTCATAATTTCAGAAAATGCATATTTTCTGTAGTTTAAGATGAATGTCCCTATGTCAATATGCAGGAATTGCAAAGAATTTGCAAACTAAAGGGTAGATACTATCTAACCAAAGAAGAGGATCTGAAAAGGGGGCACATCCTCTCTCTGTTATCACTGAAAAAGGCATTCCTCTACATTCCAGTTTCTTGACTTGAATTTCTTCTTGACTTAGGCTTTAATTTCTAGCAACATATTATCTGAGTTTGCCCTTGATGACTCTTTGGTCTTCTCTCCTTAGAGAGCCTTTGGTTCTGGTGCTTCCTCTCTTTTGCTATAGTATTATCACTTCCACACTCACAGAGGCTTGAGGCAGAACCAGTAGCTCCTAATTCTTATGGTGTGACTGGAGCTGCAAGCTGTCTTGGTGCTGCTTCCAGCTCTGACTCACTTTACAAGCACATTGTGAGCACCTGCTCACACACAATCTTGGACTACTTTCAGTCCAGGATTGTGTTGCACTACAAGCTAAAATCCAGCTGAGTTTGTAAATTTAAGATGGAAGTATCCCCATGCAGATTGCATGATAATTTGCTTTGGTGCTACCCTGTGGCCCACTGTATCCTACCCACCTCACAAAAGGCACAGGCAGGTTTCCTCATGGGTCATTGTGGAAGAAATGCAAACCAGTTCTGCTTATAATAAAAGAAAATATTTATACAATGGATATGCCCTCAAGTCTAGGGGTTGCCATGTGCTTATCCTCAGCACCGATGATGCCCTGAAAACCAGAAGGGTGTAGGAAGGATAATGCTCACCGTTCTTTGCTGGGGATATAAGAGCTATAATGATCAGCACATCTCACAGCTTGTGAAGCTTGTCCCTGGAATAGCTCCTGGGATTTAAGAGCCAAAGGCATGACCTGCCAGATTGACAGGAGGGTATGAACTGTGTAAGTTCTCTCAAAGGAGCACACCAAGGCTAAGCTTTTATCTCCATAATGCTTTTTTTTGGTGCTTCTAGAAAATACTCACAATAAACATAGACTGATCAAATACCTGCTTTGTTAATGAATGTGTAGCTGAGAACTGCCATCAAGACATACTGATTTAACAACAGTCAAAGTGTTAAAAAGTTACTAGACCCTAGCTTGGCTTTGTAAGTTTGACTTCCCTGATCATTGTCTTCTTCAAAAGAGTTTCAGTTTTCCTTTGATCTTTACAAGTCACTGAGCTGAATGTGAGATGTGATTTATCTCTTCTGCAAAAGGGTGTTTTCTGTTTGGACTTGCCTCCCATGAAAGAGTAAGTGGACAGAAAATGTTGCCATACAGAAAGTTGAAACAAGTACCAAGAACAAGTTAAAATGCAGCACAGTGACAAATCCTGGCTTTTGAATAAGTGGTTCCTCTTTTTCATCATCAGAAGAGAGAGCATGATGCTGAACAAACTACAAAACTGCCTAACAACTGTCCTCACAGTCACATGGTGTGCAACTGTTTGGATACACATGATCGTCTCCTGGCTGTAGGTGAAAGTGTATTGTGTTACAGTTGGAAAAAAAAAAAAAATAGGGGAACATTATGTATACAAAATCCTTCCCTGGGTTACACCTCAACTAATTGACTAACAGCAGAATGGGAATTTGTGCTTACATGTTGTTTGCAGTTAAAAAGAATTTGTTTGACAGTAACAGAATATCCTGAGTCCTTCCCTATTCTCAGTCTGTTTCTGGAGGCACATGGACATTTTTATTCCATCCCAGGGCATTAGCTCTGCACCCCTGAGAAGAGCTTACAGATTCAGGAACTAAATTAGGGAGAGATCAGTACTAGTTCATTACTCACTTCAGGTAAGCCACAATGCTTGTTTTGATTATCCAATTTGATTTCCATGTTTTACTTGGATAATATGAAAAAATTTTGAAAAGCAATAACAATTTCAGAAAAAAGTCCCACTCATAATCATCTTCAGCTGTAGGAAATCTGCATGAATATTCAATGAGATGGAAAATTTTGCAAAAGGTTTAAAGTTACAAAATAAAGGAACAACAGGTGACATGTTCACCTGTACCACAAACTGGCAGAATGAAATAGCAGGTTTGGGTTGTGTACCAGAAGCATCAGATAACAGGGTAGGAAATTACATTTAGTATGCAGACTTCAGAAGGTTGCTGTTTGCGAGTGGAGATGCATCTGCTTTGTCTGAATGCTGACCTGAGTCAGCTAAAGCTTGAGCAAAATGGGGTGAATGTCATCTGACTACAATTTTCTCTTCATTGACAGAGGAATTGTGTTGCAAGACCTCTTACATAACTGTGACTGGATATAAGTAATGTTGATGGTATGAGATTTTGTTACGATGAAGATTTTACCTGTGTCACTTGCTTCCTTTGTGCTATGAATATCTATGTTTAAATATACATGGTTGCAGATGTGGCCATGCTAGTTTGGGGATTTTGCTGTTCCTGTGAAGAGACAGTGCTGGCAGAAGAATGCCTGAAGTGTTTCATTCATTCTGGCCCTCTGGTTAAAATTTGAAAGCTTCAGGAAGGGAAAAGAATAACACCAAAGAAGAATAAAATCCTTAGAGCAATTTGTTCATAAAGAAAAGTTACATGATGTTGGCCAAGGGAAAATATTAGACATTTGTATAGTTGTTTGTGACAGATTATCGGGGTGCACAGAGCAAAAGAAAAGGATTGTAGCATGGATGCATTTGAATTCTAAGAAAAATAGGAATCCCAAGGTGACTTTTCTGGACTAGGTATCTTCGAGTAGGACATCATACTGAAAATAAGAGCGTTTGCAATACTAATATAAAGAACATTAACAGAAAAAGAAAAAAAAAAAAAAACAACAAACAAACCAACAACTACTTACTGGTATCAGACCTCTCTAATGAATTGCTAAAGAGCCTTTCCAAACCAGGCTTTACTTCTATGGGTATTAATTATGTTTTCCATCTATACAAAGAATAAAGTGAAGTTCAGTGCAGAATTTTCCTGAGAAAGGTACTGTGGCCAAATGCCAAACGCACACTTGACAGAGAAAACCTTGATTTCTCTGTAGTCCTGTGATAGTGAAAGTCTAAGTTGCCTCAGCATACTCTGTGACAGAGGCTCAGTATAATTGCAGCCCTTAAAACAGAAAGAGGAGTAGGCTCACCCTTTCCTGGAGCAACTTTACATTCCTTCACCCTCCCTGTACACCTTTGATGGCTTTAATGTTCACTCTTTATGAGGATGTGAAAGCCGAACTCCAGAGAAAGCTGCACCTGCAGGGCAGGGGGTGAGAGATTTGCTGAGTGATTCACTCATGCAATACAAAGAGCTCGTTAAGGCTCGGGCAGACGAGCAGAAGGGAAGTATTCCTTGCAGGTTAGGGAAGGGGAGCACACC
Organism: Merops nubicus; assembly: GCF_000691845.1. NCBI lineage: Eukaryota > Metazoa > Chordata > Aves > Coraciiformes > Meropidae > Merops > Merops nubicus. The sequence continues at coordinate 30,973 of NW_008625623.1, read as the reverse complement.
CTACCTTTGAGAAGTCGAGTGGCTCTCAGTCTGTACGGCTGGTGTGCCCACATGGAGTGGCAATGACGCTGAACCAAAGGCAGCTAGCAATAGTTTTAGTGGAGACTGAAGGCCCTGCATGTATGTAGCAATAAAAAAGCTATGCCTTGCAGTTGTAAAATATTGCCTAATCAGAATTGTTTATATACATCAAACCAGGACTTTAGACTGTTCGAATGATAGCACTGGTACAAAGCAGCAGAGAAGGCCTCCAGATATTGGCCTGAATATTTTGCAATAACTTCATCTCTCCCTTTCTTTCCTGTTCATTAAATATACAATCAGAGAGGATGGTAACTGTAAATATTTAGTAAGTTAACCCTGTAATGGAAACTAATAAGAGGATACATCATGGGATTCACCTTCTCCTACAAGTGTGTAGTGTTTGTGTTTAGACAACGTCAGAAATCCAGTTGTGCATTATTTCTTCAAAGCAGCTTCTCCTATTTGGGTGATGATTGTACCTCCTACAAATGCTGACTTTCACTGAATGTCCTTATTATTGCTGCATCAAAAAGTCTTTAATCCTTCATATTTTTAATAGCAAATAGCCTGAAGCCAAACTTTGTTAGCCTGTAATAAATTCTGTTTTATTTTTACTGAGACAAAATCATCCTTGCACATCTGCGTGTGGATGGGCTTTCTTGCCTGAAGGCATCCATGAGCAAAACACCAAACATAGAATATGCCAGTATAATTCTCTTTCTAATAGCAAAAAACAGTACTAAAAAACACTTTCACTTGTACATCCCAAAATATGACAAGTGCCTACCAATGCAATAACCATTTAAAAATGCTTTTTCAGGATCATGCTTCAAACTGGTGACAGTTTAAAGTAAGTATTTTAAAGAGAGTATTAAGCCATTTTTGGGCTTTGACCTAGCACTCAAGTCTTCTCTATCATGTGGTCAGAATAGACATTTGAACTGCATGAAGTTACTCTGAGAATCACAGAGATTAAGACTGTCACTCAAAATTAAATATAGGTATTTTGTCTCCAATCTTTAAGATTAGAAGAAACACATCCTTTCTGATAAAGGCAGGCATTAAATAGAGAGAGAATCATAGTATCACAGAATCACAGAATGGTAGGGGTTGGAAGTGATCCCTAGAAATCATCTATTCCAACACCTATGCTAAAACAGGATCACCTAGGCCAGGCTCCACAGGAACACATCCAGGAGGGTTTTGAAAGTCTCCAGAGAAGGAGACTCCACAGCTTCTCAAGGCAGCTTTTTCCAGTGTTCTGTCACCCTCACAGTAAAGAAGTTTCTCCTCATGTTGAGGTGGAACTTCTTATGTGTTATCTTATACCCATTATTCCTTGGCCTATTACTGGGCACCACTAAAAAGACACTGTCCCCTCCTCTGGACACCCATTCCTCAGATATTTATAGGCATTAATAAGATCCACTCTCAGCCTTCTCTTCTCAAGACTAAACAGTCCCAGTTCTCGCAGTCTTTCTTCATAGGAGACATATTCAAGTCACTTAATTATCCTCGTAGCTCTCTGTTGGACCCTTTCCGGTAGATCCCTGTGTTTCTTGAATTTGGGAATCCAAAACTGGATATAGTGTTCCAGGTGTGGTATCACCAAGGCAGAGTAGAAGGGGAGGAGAATCTCTCTGGACCAGCTGGACACACTTATTAATGCACACGAGGACACCATTGGCCCTCTTGGCCACACGGGCACACTGCTGTCCCATGGAGAACTTGCTGTCCACCAGGACTCCAAGGCCTTTCTCCATGGAGCTGCTTTCCAGCAGGACAACCCCTAATGTGTACTGGTACCTGGTGTTACTCCTCCCCAGATGAACTTCATGTGGTTCACCTTTGCCCAGCTCTCTAGCCTGTCTAGATCTCATTGGACAGCAGCACAAGGGTACACCCTATCCCTTCATCCAGGTCGTTGGTGAAGATATTGGACAAAACTGTACCCTAGGGTACACTTCTGGCCACAGGCTTCCAACTTAACTCTGTGCCACTGATCATGACCCTCTGAACTGTGTTATTGAACCAGTTATCAATCCACCTCATAGTCTAATTGTCTGTCCCACATTTCTTGAGTTTTCCTACGGGGATGTTATGTGAGACAGTGTCAAAAGCCTTGCTGAAGTCAAGGTATATGTCATCCCCTGCTGAAGTCAAGGTATATGACATCCACTGCTCCCTTCATCTATCAATTTGGTTATCTCTTCATAAAATATCAGACAAGCAATATTTCCCCTTCGTAAATCCCAGGTATGTAGTTGGAGCAGGCAAAGGAGACATTGGATCAGGGTCTCCTGGTTTTTTTTGGATGTCTTGGGCTACTTGGCTGTGGTTTGGAAGAGGTCATGCCTGTCTCAGGGGTTTTTATCAAGTGTTAGACTTGCATAGCTAATTCACTACAAAGGCAAAACCCACAAACTCCATGGCCTAATGCTGGGGGGGGCTCAGCTAAAACACATGTGAGTAGCCTGGAGCCTAGTCCCATAAAACGCTTGCTTAAGCTAACAGTAAAAGGAAGAATTCAGACTAGAGACATGAAGGAAGATTCACTTTACATTAATCAATAATCTGATAAACAATGAGAGACAGATAGGGAGAGAGAGAGAATATATATATTTTGAGTCCTGCTTCTTCCAGACCTGCTCATGAATACGCTGGCTACCAGGGCACTGAAGCGTTAGGGGCTGTGTCTTCTGATTATTCTTTTTTTTTCATTTGCTCAAAGATTCAATCCTGAACAAGAGATATGTTCTGTCCAAAGCAGACATAATAACAGAAAAATTAATTGTTTTCAAAGATTATTATTTTTAGCCAAAAAAGAATCAACAAACAACTTAATTTTAAAAAAGGGAGCTGCATATATTTAGAATGTCTTCTCAGTTATGTTGGTGAAAATTTCATAGCTGTTTTCGAGCTGAAGTAAATGTAGCAAGGCTCTTCAGAGGTTAGTCTGGTGTTCAACAGGCTTGGAAGCTTGTGAGGGGAAAGGGGAAAAGGCTTTCTCATACTGTGACTTCTTACGGCTGACAACATACACATGTGATGGCTTTACAGGTACTATTCACACCATAATGCACAAGCTGTGCTAGGGGATTGCTTTTCCCAGTCCTTTTTTCTTGCCAGAAGATTCAGCAGCTCGTTCTGCAGACACCTGCCTCCAGACAGCTGTGGCATGAGAACTGAAAGGGCAGAGGTGGAGGGGGAAGACAGGGAGAGTCCTTACTTTTTTTTTTTTTTTTTTGTTCCTTATTTACATAGTTATGCTGAATTTCTCCTGTGTAGTGGCTTTATGAGGCAACAGCAAATCGAAGTTGAGGGGTTAGCTTTACATCAGATGTTTACCACTCCTGGTCCTAGTTTTCTTTCTTTCAAGCTTATGACAACAATGCTGTATCTTAACACAGGACTGGGCTGTCTGCCAGCACTGGAGTTCAGGAAGGCAGCAGTCTTCCTGCACTATGGAAGGGTACACTGATGCTTGAGCAAAATGCTGTTCTGGTCACACCAAGCTGTCGGGCAAGGCTGTAGGCTGAGGTATAGCAGCCCAAACCACCACTAGTGCTCCATGTGCCCCCAGCAACCATCAGAAAGAGAGAGCGAGAGAGAGAGAGAGATACTTTCTCCTTCCCTCTTGCAGCTCCAGCAGCAGGGAGAATCTTTCCTTGGTGCTTTGCAGGAGGTACCTGTGCTTTTCCCTAAGGCAGAGGCAGTCCGATTCAGCACCGAGGCAGAGCAGAATCTGCTTAGAAAATTTGCCTTTTAAATTCCCAGCCTAGTATCTCTTTCACACAGTCTGCTTATGGAATAGTCCCCACTGTGCAGACGTTTGTCCAGAGTAAATCCACATTTCAGCAACTGACGACATCTGAAGACATTTTAGTGGTTTTGTGTATGACAGCCTAGTAAGTCTCCTCATTTGTCTTCCTCCTTCTTCAGAGATTCAGTGTGGCACTGTAGCACTACAGTGGTGGTGTTGCTGTGATCTCCAAGGATATCAACCAGGCAAAGTTTTTTTAATTAAATAATGAATAAAACTGTGGGGATCATGAGCATGAGAAAAACAGGACGCATTTTCTGAGCAGGGCTTGAGTGTCTCAGAGCTTGTCACATCACTCCTTTTTCCTGTGATAATCTTTCTTTTTGTTGCACAGCCTGTTTTCCCTTGGAGCTGTTATTTGAGAGAACTAACACATTTTTTTTTTGCTGTTGTGCCTATCTGAAGGTTGTTTACAGGCTTTTCGCGTCTGAACCCCTGACAAAGGGCGGAGGCTTCTCAGGAGTTGTTTTAGCATAGCACTAATTGGTGGCCAATCGATAGAAGCTAAGAACTTACTCCTCTCAGACTTCATCTGTGGTATTTGACCATGTCTTTCCACAGGAAATAAGGCATGTTCTAGAAAAGGTGGGTTTTGTGTTTTCTGATTGTTGCAGAGGTAAGGAAGAGTATCTCCATCAATGCAAGCACTTATATTGGAATGAATGATACCTGGATCAACTCAGAAAATGCAGTTTTCAATTAAGAAGATTTTGTTTATTTGCATAAATCTGTTTCTACAGCACACTGCCAGACTGTGCTGCCGTCATGACTTTGCCTTCCTCAGCACCCATAAAATAGGGAAAAAAAATACTCTCGAAAAGATCTAGGGGACACGGGAAGAGTCCTAACTCCTCTCCTGAGCCTGTTTTCAGGCAGTCCTGATAAAAGAAAGGACAAGTTAATCTGGAAGCAATTCTGAGAACTTAGTAAGATTCAATTGTAAGACTGTTTAGAACCATCTGCTGCTAAAACTCAGTGTGAACAGTAGGTGGCACCATTTGTATAAAATTTTGGAGGTTGGGGACGGTGTCGCTTTAATTTCGCATTTTCTGATCGCTGTGATCGTACAGTGGCTAGTACTCTGCGTTGGGGCTGCAACAGCCTCGGTTCAAACCCTAGACACGGCAGGGAAAAGTGCATATTTTGAAGCAGATGTAATTACAGATTGCGTTACAGATATTAGTGTTGTCTGAGACTAAGATGAGAAAGAAATTAGAATCTCTGTAGCTTTTATGAGAATGTTTAGCTAAAAAAAGATGTACCACCAATATTAGTTCAGTAATCCTGTTGCTAGGCGGGATTTTTTTTTTTTAATTTAAATGTTTATGGATATTGTGATAAACACAGTGGTGTAGTGAGCATGTAATTTTTACACATTAAAGATCTCATTACTTAAGATCTGGGCTGAGCCATGAAATTTGTTTGGTTTTGATTTTTCTAGTTTTTCATGCTAATAAAGCAATCAGCCTGAACTGCTCGGAAATATGACAGTGGTAGTTGTGGAAATCCTGTTTACCTAGGCATGAACTGCTGCTAGCTGAAGGTCTCTGCTGGTGACAGGCAAGAGGAACCATCGCTTGTCAGTGGCTACAGTGATTCTCTTTGTTTTTGTGGTAGAAACAGTGTGCAACTTCACTATCCTCTCACACAGACTAATATGAGCTCGTATTTTAAGAATGAAGACTTCTAAAATTATTGTGTGGGGTTTATGAATTAGTTATGGTAACTTATGGCAGTTTGTATCATAAATGATAAATTAACAACAAAATTGCATAGCTGGTAACAACTATATTAATAAAGTATAATCATGGTGAAGTTTATCAGATTATTTGGGTAGCACTGAGTAGTTTCTGGTACTTCTATTTGATAGGGAAATAATTTAAGAGCAAGTGCGGCTTTTCTCTTGCTGGTGCATCTGACAGGACATCATTTCTCTGCTTAAGCAATTACATCCTCACCAGCCTTGGGCAGATTCAACCTCCAAGCAACAGCTCTGGCTCTTGCAGAGTGTGAATGACAGGTGCCTTTCTCTCCACAAAGCAGTCAGAATCTTTCCTTGCCCTCCTGTCCAGTGAGGAAGCAAAATAAAACTTTATTTGCACTGCTGTCAGGAAAAAATCAAAGCCACATACACCTCCAAACCTGTGAGGGCACCTCACTGCTGGAGGCTTAAGGTATCTGTCCCAGTTTTAGTGATGTTTGGCATCTTACCACCTCCCTCAGGTTCATGAGAGCTCTTTCTGCAGTGTTTTTTAAAATATCTTTGGGTAGTCCTCTGATTTACTTCAGATTTCCTGTCTAAATATCACTCAGCCTTTTAGGAGCATATCAGAGCAATTAGCTCTTGACTTCTTGGTCTAATTGATGAGACAGATGTGACTGATTTCCCCAAAGAAAGCAATTTAGAAACATGCACTAGCATAAAAGAGACCAAGATGATCTTTCATACTCTGTCACTGCTGCAGTCTCTCAGAAATGTCATCTGTTATGTTAGATTTCATAAACTGAACTGCAGAAACAGCAAATTAACTCATCACAGGTACTTGTATTCTTTAAGGCGTTCTATTGAATTAAGTCCTAAAATATAAATTGCAACACCAGAAATTCTGGTCTACTCATGCATCATCCTGAGGCTGGCAAAACACTCAAGGCTCACCCCTGATTGACCTCAAGCTCACTGGAACTGACTTCTCTATACCCAGCATTTGTCTGTAGCCAAAGCGTAGAAAATTTTCGTTATCTTATTGCCAGTTATAGTAATATTGATGAATTTGAAAAGTTTTGATGGGACACTAGGCAAATTCAAAATGTCAGAGCTTTTATTTCATGATGACCTACCTGCAAACAGTGTTTTGCTGTTTACTTCATTTATTTAAGTTACCAATATCTGTATCTCTAGCTCCCACTCCAGAACGGTGCAGACAGATGATCAGACCTTTCTTACCAGTTTCCCCTGCACATATTTGTTGTCCTCACAAGGAAATAACAATCAAATCCCAACTTCATTTTGGAATATAAACACACAGGTGCAAGTGGCTTCCAGCATTCCATTTCCTGAGAAAATATTTATTAATTTTCACTTCTCATTAGGAAAAAAGAAAAATGAAATCTTTAGCCTAAAGCAGTTTCCAAGAATAACAGGATTGCAAACTAGGAAACACAGAAATATAACCCTGGAAGTGATTTTGAACCTTGAATTGTAAAAAGAATTGCCTGAATGTTTCTGAAATATATGGGTCTTCATTTCTAGCAGATATGTCCAGATAACACTTTTTCAGTTGGAAACCGTGGTCTGATAATAATATGTTCAAAACATGGTATAGTGGTAGAGACCTTTCCATGGCACCTGGATTAAGGATCCAGGTTAACACAAATCTATTTCTGAAGCTCTGATTTTTTTTTTTTTTTTTGAAGGCCAGTTTCAGCAGCCTTCTCTGCGTTTATGCAGCAAACTAACCTGCTGTGAAATTAAGAATGGTATTTTAAAATGGAGACAGAAGAAGAGAGTGCATGCCATTTTCTGCTCATCCTCTGTGTCCTTTTGTGCTTGCCATTGTTCTCATGCATGGACCATTCTGCATAGAATGTAAAACTTCTAGGACACAGTGATGTCTATCTTCATATCACCCACATCTCTAATTCACATTCTGGCACTGAAACGAATAGGATGCACCTATTAACAGTGTTCGGGGAGAGATTTGTTTCTTGTTATTGTATTTCAGCTGTTGTTATACAGCTACTTTTAACCCTTAGAGTTTGTACGCTGTGGAGAAAACCACTTGTTAAGTTGTTAAGAAGGCAACAATAAACAGAAAGACTCGAAAAACTTTTTAAACTTTAATTGAACCTGATGTAGATTTCTGTTCTACTTCATTTTTCAGCAGTCTAGCAGAGTTGGTTGTATCCTGTCTGATGTTCCTATCAGGTGTTGAGCAGGACAGAAAGCAGTTGCTGTTTTGAATCTGCAGCCATCAAATAAAATTAATTCTGTTTTTCATTCTCTTTATGGTGGGGCAGCTCATATTAAAACTTTTACAGGTCCCCTCTGAAATCTTTTCAAAGGGCTCTGGTCAAGAGGACTCTTTGAAAGGAGATCTGCGGTAAAGAGAACTCCTGAAAGCTTAAATAACTCGTTGTACCCTAGTAAAGAATATCAGGAATTCATTTCAGAGGTGGGATGGTTTTACCTCTGGAAATTCAGCTCTGAGTTTACAGGGTATTATTGCAGGATGGGCAGTAATTGGGGAAAATTTGGCAGATGGGGAGATTTCCTGAGACTAATGTATAAACATAACTGCATAAGCAATGTCTGATGTTGCAGTTCTGTGGCATTCTTGTAATTTGTCTTTGGTGTTTCTTAAGAGAAAGTATGGCCTACTCTTGTGGACTCTTATTTAAGCTCCAGGAGTCACTCACAGCGGTAGAGAGAGCTGCACTGGAACACATGTGAAGACTGGGGTCAATTTTAGAAGATTTTTACTTTCTCCACTTTGGGTTAGGCTTTGGCTCAGGTTCAAATCCTACAAATTTCTGCACTAAATTTGAAACTACTGAGTAAGGCCTAGTTTCATGTCTTAATCACAAACCCAGAATTACCTCTTGAACTCTAAATGACCAATTTTTTGTCCTAAAAACTTTGCTGATGTGACTTTTTCATTTAAAATATCACAGAAGCAAAACCAGCTCTTTGAGTTAGAGTCAAACACATCTGATAAATATATCTTTCACAAAGCTTTTTGAAAGTAATTCATGTTTTTAATGTTTTACAACCTTTTTGTCCACTCTTTTACAAAGAAATATTGTATCTGGTTACTCTGCGCTTCATAAAACTCAGACAACACTCTGTCATAGGCCTTTTAAAGGAAAATCTGCTTTGTCACAAAGAAGCTGCCACCCAAAGGGACCCCAAAACATAGTGCCTTAAAAATCCTTCAGAAGAGAGTATAGTCTTGGATACTATAGCAAAAATTTTCTCTTATAACATGGTCCATAATGTTAATATAATCAGTGTCTCCATGCTGCTAAACCAGCACCTATGTGCCTCTTGCACCTGAGAGTTGTGCATGGAGCCAACAACAACATAGAACCACACTATTTCTGGTAATTTATTTCTTGTGAATCTCTGCTGTTGCTGTTCTCTGATATGAGCAGCAAAATCCTTGTTTTACTCTCCAGTATTGCATTACTGATTTGATTTTTTTTTTTTTTTTTGGAGGTTGACAGGTCTATAAACTCTTTAGGAAAATCTGGAATAGTAGAATGTATTTATTCTGGAACATGCACTGTTGCTATTATTCACTATGCAGCTGAAGGTGAGAAGGTGTACTGACCTTTATACTGGCACAGAGAAGAAAAGTTCTTTATGATATAACCATGAAGGCATTTGTATTAAAACCACATGGGGTAAATTAGTGTTTTGCTGTTACACTTGAGAAATAAAAATTTGAATCATTTAACAAAAGCAACAGTAAGAAAACTAGCATGTCATGGAAAATTCTCTTCAGAAACACATTTTGAAGGGTTTTTTTTGCATAAGAACTGAACTTGAAAAACAATTGCTGAAGACCTCTAAAAGCAATAATGTAGGAAACATGAAGCTTTACAGAGAGACAAAACTGTAAATTCTAGCAAGAGATTTAAAGTTGATCCACCAGGTATTGAACTGCTTTGTTTCACCATACTATCCAACCTATTTCTCGTTTTGCTGAAAGTTTTAATGGAATTAAATATTCCCTGCTGGTTTTCATAGTTATGAGAGCCCTGCTTTAAAAGCATTCCCTTTTCATCTTAATAGCTTCAAGATAGCCTTGCTTCCTTACTGAGCCCTGGACGGACACCTGGAGAAAGCTTGCCAAGAGCTGAGAAGCCTGTATCCAGATGCCTGAACGGTGTCTGACCACAGATGGACATACATTCTCTTCAGTGGCTTTTGAGTTTCCAGCCTTGACTGTTAGAAACATAGTCATTTCCCACAAATGAGTGTTCGTTGCCTTCTCCTTTTTCATCCTCTGCTTCTGCTTTTGCCTTTAGTCAGGCTGTGTGCTTAAGTATGAAGAAATCAGTTGGTCAAAATCAGTAGTTTCCAGTTCAGTCAGCAAGATGTATAGCTATCTAATGATGAAATTAGAAATCGTTGTAAGATCTGAAGTACATGAATACATTTTTTAGCATCTTGTATTAATATCAAGTTAGATCCGTGCTGCTGCATGGCAGCATGTAAAGTGCCTACCTGTAGGCACTTGGGAGTGTTTCTTGAAAATTTCTTTGTGACTTTCAGCTAACTTCTTTATATGACCATCATCCAAAGTGGAAAACCACTGGTCCCTAGCTCCCTGTCCCAATAAACAGCCACAGCCACAAGACAGCAAGGCAGGACAAGTGAATGGTCCTTAGATAAAGAAAATCATGTCAGACCATTTTCCCCTTCTTGGCAGAATCCTCCCCACAACCATAGCACTGCATTTCCAGCAGTGTCTTGCTTCTCTTTAATCTTATTTCAGATCTAGACATCATGTCTCCCACTTGCTGCTATTGATTACTGGCCCCATAAGAGTATCACTCTTGGAATCAAGATACTAAAAAGCCTCACAATAAAGGAATTAATGAAATGTAATTCCATGCTTCCTTTGACATATTTTCCTGAAAAGTTCTTGTGGAATTTTCTTTTTGTGGTAAGTCATCCCTTGGGATAGATAATAGAAAGAAATCAATCTTAATTAGGAGAGAGAAAGAGATGTTAAAAAACTTACAGAATGAAATCAGTGAAAACATTGTCCCAGACAACCTTAATACAACATCTGTGTGAAGTCCTTGAAATCATACAAAAGGAGACAAAAAAGCCTGTGGTGCAAGGGGTGTGAACCACCTTATCATGTAGCAATGAGGTACATGAACTTTAGTTGTGCAGCTACTTCGTCCTCCCACCTGTTTTTTTCTGTGCTTCAGCCACTGAGGCCTGTCCAGCAGCTAGTGCAGAGTCATGGTTTGGGTGGGTATCATGGCTGTGGTAACACCTGGAGCACTAACCCTCCAAAAGCGAGGACTAAAACAGTTCCCTTTTCTCTCTGCCGTGACTCGGATTTGAACCGAGGTTGCTGCGGCCACAACGCAGAGTACTAACCACTATACGATCACGGCAAGCTACAAAGGACACGTCCAGCATCTCTTCTTTTCTCTTCCCCTCTAGCAGAGCCGTGCAAGCATTGCCACCTAGCGTGGACCAGCTATAATGTTCCAGGTGCTAGCTTTTTCCCTCGGAGTGACCACCACCGCTGTCCCATCATCCCCCAACAAAAAGCTGCACTGCCGACAGACAAGTTATGTGCAGAAGACAAGCACAAATGTTATGGTGGCAGAAAAATATTCTTGCTCTTTTTAGTAGTTGTAGTCTGGTGTGGAAATCTTTTGTTGCTGTCTGTTTGGCCAATGTCTGTCTTAAAACAGATAATAATTTTGGTCTGCAAATGTTCTTTCTATTTTCAATTCTGTGCCTGGTGGTGGAGGAAAATCTGGTGAAAGGACATTCAAAGTTACATAGTTATTTTTAAAGCTGTTGAAATGGAAGCACAAGAACTCATTTCTCTCCTGCTGTATGTCAGATTTGAAATAAGGTTGCCATAAGCACAGCACATACTACTAGCCACTGGACTGTCAAAGCAAGCTGGCACAGAAGACAGCATGCTGTGATAGGTTTCGAACAGACATGGCAGAAATACAAGGTTTCTGCTAAAATATCAAATGTTGACAGCACTGACTCATCAAAGGATTTCTGTTGAGGCTTGAGAGTTAGTGTTTCAAAACACAAGTGTTCATAGCAGTTATTCTAATAGTTATCCTTATTAAAGATCTAATATCTACCATCTAGTCTCACTTTTGAATTCTGTGTCTGGTAGTGATAACAAGAAAAGATTGATAATAGCAAGTGTCTTCACAATTTTGCTAATTAGTTTAAAAAGTGTAATTGGTGAGTACACCAGATGGTTGTGCTGCCATTCAGAGGGACCTATTCAGCCTGGAGAAGTGGGCTGACATCAACCCCATGAAGCTCAACACGTGAAAATGACAAAGGAACAACCCCATGCACCAGCTTGTGCTGGGGGCTGGCTGAAAGAAGAACAGCTTGTTAAAGAAGGCACTGGGAGTTCTGGTGGACACCAAGTTGACTAGGAGCCAGCAATGTGCCCTTGTGGCAAAGAAGGCAAACAGCCTCCTTGGCTGCATCAGGCAGAACACTGCAGCAGGTCAAGGGAGGTGATCCTTTCTCTGTACTCAGCATTAGCAAAACACATCTGGGTGGTGTGTCCAGAGGTGGGCTACCCAGTACAAGAGAGATGGGCATACAAGAGAGAGTCCACTGAAGAGCTACTAAGGTGATGAAGCGCTTGGAGCTTGAAGAGGATGAGAGACCTGGGACTTTTTAGGCTCAAGAAGAGCAGATTTAGAGGAGAAGGTCAATGTACATAAATGCTTGGTGGGAGGGTAAAGATGATGGAACCAGGCTCCTTTCTGTTGTATGCAGTGACAGGACAGAAGACAATGGGCACAAATCAAAATAAAGGAAATTATTTTCAAATCTAAGAAAAAAATTATTTACTGCAAGGGTGGTCAAACATCAGACCAGGTTGCCCAGAGAGGTTGTGGAGGTTCCATCTTTGGAGATATTCCAGCCTGACCGGACATGGTCCTGAGCTGACCCTGCCTAAGCCATAGTGAGACTACACACTTCCAGAGGGGCTGGTCAGCTTCAGCAATTCTGGTTCTCAGAAAAGCAAAAATATACCAAACCAAACAACCCAAACCAGTTAACCAAAATAAAATGTCACTGCTTTTAAATTTTTTTTTGAACATTTCTATAAAGTATAGCTTTGCTTAACAGCAAAGGCAATTGAGCAGAAGGAGTCCCTGAGTGCCAAAAAAACGGGATACTGAAAGACTGACAGTCTTCACTGTCAACATCCACAAGGCCTGTGTGGGCTGGAGAAGTAAGCCATAGCTTGAGGTTGAACATCTTAGAGGTAAAGAAACTTTTAGAACAACTTTAAGTGTATTCTTCTATGTTTTCAGAATTGACAAAGGCTTGGGACATGGATCTTACCTACTGCATTCGTATGTTGTGTTTTTGCTGGGAGTTACAGGTGCCAAGTTACAGATATGAATAGTTAAAAGTCTAGATTAACAAGATTGCCTGGAATTTTCTAGCTTCTCTTTCTGCCAAGGTGAATGAATATAGATTACATTGTTTCAGCCAAGCTCCCTGTGATTATGAAAAAAGGAGTTGGCTAATTTTTCTTCTACTAACCACAAATAAATAAAAAGATGTCAGTTTGCCAGTCTTTCCTTTTTTAATAACTCCACCCAGTATTGTTGGTTATATGTCCTGGCAAGGGAATGAGGATATTCACAATTGTGCTGCAGATTAATTCAATTTCTAGGAGTTTATCTTGTCCCAGTATTTTCAGAGCCTTGGATTAGAGCCAAACATCTACATTATTTTAACAGTGCACAAGGCCACATTTCTGCACTTAAACAATACTGCTTTATTTGCATTGCTTTGTAAAATTCTATGTGCTAAATGAAAGACTTTTACATCTGTAATACTCACGTACAGTCTCATGTTGATTAAATGCCTATCTGCTTCATATTTAAGGCCCAGTAACCTTTCTCCATCAATTCCACCCTCTGTACTTCATTTTTGTGGAAACCAAAACCTATTATTGTCACAGAACCCCATGCAAAGCTACTGATTTCTTAATATGAGGTGTTATTCAAGAAAAAGAGTGATTTCTGAAATAATTTTAAACTCAAAAGCCTGTTTGTGGCATTAGTAAGTATGCCTATGCCTTCAATTCAGCTTGTGCAATTGTCATTATTAAACCTGAGTAGTTGCTGTTGGCACCAAGGGAAAAACTTGTCATATCGGACTGTGTCATCATGCCTGAATACAAAACATGAGGCTGTGGAGATTCTTTGGTTTGATAGCATGTTACTTATGCTTCTTTCAGTCTATGGTTGCTAAAATCTAGGTAAGAGCTTGATTAATTTGGAAATTGAGAATCTTGGCCTAGTGGTACTGAATACAAGTAGGTCTCCTTGAAATAATTCTGGCATACTCTATTGCAAGTATTTCCTCATTTCAAAATGATCCAAGAAGCAGTGGTTAGGGTTAACTTGCTAGCAGAAGCAGAAGAAACTTAACCAGGCTCACAGGTGGTAAGGTTGCCTTACATTACAGTAGACAATGGCAGTGTCAAGCAAACATGGCTCCGGAGTAAGACAAAACACAGACAAGTGGATTTGAATTTAAGACATATCATCTTTTTTGTGTGCAAGGTGTGGCTGTTTGAGGATAGCAAGACCTGTCAAGTGTATAAGCATCTTAACTCACAGTGGTAGAGCAGACTTCTGCCCCAAGACATCTAAGAGGCCATTTTTAGTACAATTTTTGGTATTGGAGTTAGTGCTCTGATTCAGAGTATGCTATTGCTGCCAGTAAAATCCAGACACCCTGTCATCTGTCTTCCCTTTATGTTACTGTCTTTCTTTTCTTGTGTATCATGACTTAGATTTTCTCTGGATTAAATTTCTGTTCCTGTGTAATTATATCAACATGAAGGAACACACAGACATGTTTAATGGGTTATTTCCTTCTTGAATGATGACATAACACTTAGCAAAACAGGCCCAAATTAAGAGATTTTTTTCACAGGTTATGTTAAGGATGCAGAGGAGCTAACTCAGCTGCTAAGCCCAGTGCACTTTAAAAGAAGTGAAACTCCCTAAGGTGTGTGGATTTTGAAGCAAACTCTCTGATAAACCAAGTTCCACTGCAAACATCCTGCTGACATGGTACCGTTAAATGAACTTGAAAAGTCTTTGTGGTTAAACTAAATGCTTGCAACACAGTATTATCTTTGCAACTGGATAAAATGTAGAAATTGAGCCTCTTATTTTACTTATATTCAGGCTGTCTGAGTTATTATGTGTCTGCTCAGGCTATGTGAGAATGCAATACAGTCTGCAGAATGCTTAGGATATGTATGCAATATAATATTAGACAGTAAAAATATTTGGGTTTGAAGTGGTTTAGTGTTGTTTCAATAGAATTATAAACATAGATTTTTTGGCTCTCCAGACAGTGCTGTACCGCATCTTTTCAGAAGAAACTCTTCCATCAAATACCTAAGGCAATGGTGGAAAAAATTTATGGGTGCCACATTTAACTTGATTTACAGCTTATTCTAGGGAAAGGATAACCACAAGGCAAAAATGCAAAAGAAATGTTCACACACCTCTCTCATGCAATGGCTGCTTAATGATGTATGTAGAGGACTGACAAATATATTTAGAGCAGCTGTAATAATGGAATACTCATCAGGTCATTCCAATCACCTAACCGAACTATCTGATCATGGTTGGTATTTAAGCATGTTATAAATTAGGAGAGAGATTTCAAAAGCAATTTTTTAAACAACAGGTTGTTGACAAAAAGAAAAATTAATTGAGAATGCATTAGACTCAGAAACTCAGCTTTCACAAAACAAGTTACACAATACCCAGAATGTTTTTTAATAAGGTTTAGGTTTTATTGTTAAAAATAAACAGATCTCTCTGACTTGTTCCAATATGAAGATTTCTCTCTACAGAATTATGTAACAAGGAATGGAATTATCTTCCTGTTGCACTTCTGCAGGCAAACAGCTTGTTATCTTCACGTTGGACTAGGCAGCCTTGTGCCCTCTAGCATTGACCAGGAATCATGAATCTCTCCACTTTCTATTGTGTGCATCTAAAGCTCCCTTGCTTCCATAGTTTGAAAGATGTTGTTAAGTTTCCTGAAATCTTCATCATAATGACTAGTTGTCTGATTCCTCTAATACATGAATAGTCATCAACAGCATAGAATAATCCTTCTATCAATATATTGCTACTACCCCATGCATAGCAAACACAGGAGCGGCATGGGTCAGAAGCAGCACTGCTCTCTGCCTTGCTGCCCTGACAGATATTTACGCTAAAGCCTCATGACAGATGTTTGCCTGTCATCGTCAGCCATCATAACACCTATGGCTGGAGTAAAGGTTCACAAATATTGATGCTACAGCTTAGCATTTAGCTATCAGACTATGCCCATTGCTCTTCCAGGAAAGATGCTACCGATGTAACACACAAGAGAACAAAAATGTTTTATAAGTGAATTCACAGATTCCCTTTTGTCTTTCAGCTACTGCTTGTAGACCCTTCTTTCTAGTGTAAAATCATGTCACAACACAATTGAAATGAGACTAATAAAAACTAAGATGTTCTGTAAACAATTCAGTTATATGGACTGTTGTGCAAATTGATCAAATTTTTGTATAATTTTGCTAAAACTTGAAATGGTTCTTCACCTTCTGTAAAGGTGCTTTCCTGTTTCTTCAGCATTTTTAAGGTTATTATCATCCCTGTTACCAATGTTTTTTACAGAGAAAGGTGATGTTGGTACCACCAGAACTGCTGTTATTCAGAACATCCCATATTCAAGTACTTATAAATCATCCATACAGGACTACTCTTCCTGTTGTTTACCTGTCAAGAAGGTTTTTTCTCTTGTGTTTTTAATGTTTCCTTCACATTTTAAAACATGTTATTGCTGAAAACACCCTCACAAACATAGTGGATGGCATATTATAAATATATCACAGGTTCGTTCAGTATGGTGCTGACAACACAAACTCAAGCGCTAGGCTAGTAAAATACTATGCTGTCAGTGAGATAATATAGTGTACCAGTGGGCCCATGAGAGCTCAGATTCCTTCCCAGTCCCACTGGCCATGGTCAGATTTTGTCTTCACACATGCCAGTGTTTGCCCTGCATCTGTGAGACTTTGGATTACAATGAAAAGATACTGTAATTTTATTCTTGGTGTTTGTTTGTTTGTTTTAATGTACTGTCTTTTATCTCTGGGGCCAGCTTTTATCAGCTCAGTTGTGATCCTTATTGCACTGAGAGCTCCCTAAGCACCAGCTCAACAACCTACGCTATAAACCCTACATAAATTCATTTTCTATTCTTAGTAACAAAGCAGTAGATTTTAAAACTTATTCTAGTGTCAGTACATTAGTGTTAAAATAAGGGCAATCAGATGATTATAGTCAGATCTTGTTGTGCTAGTTACCTCTTGTGTATGCTATTTGGGGTTAGAAAAGTGCTGCTCAGGGGAGAAGAAAATGAGAGCCTCTGTTAGTTGAGACCTGGAGGTGTCAGAAATTTCTAGCGCTTTCAGTCCTAGAGTTAGAAAGACATTATACTCCATGACAATAAAAGGTCTTTTACTTTATCTACTGAATGCAAAACAAGCAAACAGAAAAAGGCCACCCAAACTCCACACATAAATTGTTAAAAAATTCCCTGATTATCATATTAATATGCTATGTGCATCCAGAAGTGGTTAAGATCCCATATTGATGCTGTTTTGTTAGACTGCAAAACTGCAGAGTATAAACATGATCTGGCTTAGATTTGCATCGTAATTATGGTATATCTTGCAGGAGCTCATAAAGAACAGGCACAATAATGTCAAACTTCTGGCTTCCTTGAGAAATTGAATTTGTGACCCTCACTTTGTATTTGACTGCTCTGAAAGAGATTTTCTTATGTTGAATAAACACTTCTAGAGAATACCTTCTTTTAAAAAAAGTTCAAACAATTGGTTGGTTGACATCTCTGAAATAAAAAAAAAAAACAAACAACCAAACATTAAGCAACTGCAAGATTAAAAATCAGTCCAGAAACTAGCTAATATCATAATATAAACTTCAGAACTGAATTAAGGGTATTATTAACACTGTCACTGTCAGAGATTGACTGATACTATCAAAAATTATTCAGTGGCTATTAAATGATTAAATAAAGAGAATTATTAAGAGTGATTTCATCAGTTATGTCTACATTTTGAATATTTGAAGGGCTCATATTATTCACTGATATGATCTGATTTGTTTCACTGAGAATCTGCTCTTAATAGGTACTTTGGGGCAAAAAAATTATTACACTGAAGCCAAAAGAAAAGTGACAAGGTTTATTCCTGGTCTGTTGACCAAACCTTTCATCACCATGTTCCTTAGTAACTTTCCCTTTTTGATATACCTCAGAATCATATTAAACATGTGATGGGGGGAGAGATTTTATAAGGTTTGGGTCTGTAAAGCAACTGCATTTTGACGTGCTGTTCTGCTTGTAATTGGATGAGGTTTACTGCTGCCACCTCTCACCTGTTAATCACTGCTGCATTCACCAGAGGTTATAACCAGTTCATATCTACCAGCATAACCAGCCACGTATCCACCCTCTAAGGTGGCTCTCAGGATAACACATTTCCTAAATCTCTTCCATGTTATTAAAGACTGATTATGAGTGACACATAAAAACTTCTGATTTTGGAGGATGGTGACGGGGAGCAGTAATGTGAACCTAGCTCAATGGTGGTAGAACATAATGACTAATACTTCACCTACCTGTAATGTGAAAGAGATGGGGATAATTTACTGTAGGCTTACATCACATGACCACAGTAGCCATATCCTTTAATCTACATACAATTAGTCTTTCCACCAGTAAAATATCTCTCCAAAGTACTGTGATAATTTCATTCACTAATGTTGGCAAATATCTTTGTCAGAAGAGATAATACATTAATATCTAGATATTAATTAAGTCATGTAAATGATACTTCAGTATAATTTCAAAATCATATCTATTCTTAAGCATAATTTTAAAACTCCTTTTAACATGCATTAGTAGCAATTACTGCTATAAATACCCAATATTCATGCAATCAAGTAATTACCAAAGAAATTATTACACAAGATGTCTTAAATTAATACAACCTGATAAAGTTAAAGCAACCGTGAGGCAACTGATCTTTTCTCCTGCAATGACTAGTACCATGAAAAGGTTATCAAATATGACCATATCTTCCCTCATTTTGCATTTCACTGTCAGTGTCCTCAGTCCAAAGTGCACTCACTGCTGTGGTATTTTGCAAGGAGAGCAAAGCACTCTTTTCTCTCCTAGTTCTCAGTGGGACATGTAACTATAAGTCCTTATTATTTATATTTGTAAAATCCAGACAACAAGGTAAAATAATCACGGCTGATATAAAAATGTTTTGTAAATCATGAATGAAACGCAGGAAAGAAGGTCACCCACAACAGGTGTGTAATTTTAACACCAGTACGTATAATGCTGTCCTAAATGTGGCAAATACTTAACAGCAGTCTTAGCAATGATAGTCAGTTGGAAGTATTTAAAACCTTCATAAGTAAAAAGCAATACAATTTCATATTTTTTTTCTGAGACGGTATTGCCCTATAAAAATAATAAACTGAAGCAGAAAGAGGTAACTGCCATGCCTGACATGACATAAGTTTGTACAATAACTGAAGTGACCAAATTGATCATGATTTTAGACTTCACTTTGATGAAAAGTGTAGCATGATAAAATTATTATTACTTGTCAAAGACAGAGAACACCCTCCCTCACCCCAATTTTTTTTTTTTTTTTTTCTGGTATTACTAGATTACACAAATATGCTTACACTTAGCTACACTCCATGAAAACCTTTCCGAGTGACTTATCTGTTAAGCATTAATAACTTGTTTCATATAATTTTGACTTACTACATCTGGCTAAGCAATATTTTTTTTTTCCAGAAAATGTTAAACAACTTCATGTTTAACTGAACATTTTTGCTGGGTAAAACGAGCTCCCTCTGCTGGGTCTGTGGAAGAGAGTATGGATCTGCCTAGATCCTGTGGAGGAATGCTGGGCACCGGTTTGGTCATTGTCATTCATTTTAGGAAAGTGGATTTTCTTATTGGTCTTGCTTGTTAAAAGTACTGCTTAAAGAACAATGAGTCCAAGCTTTAGCTACAAGGAGTGTTGAACCACTGGCGAAGACTACTGGCTCCAAAAAAAACAAAGAGGCTTTTCCTGAAATGATACTTCAGGAAAAAGAAAAAAAAAAAAAAAAAAAAAAAACCCACAACAAAACAGAACAAAACAAAACAAAGCTATTGGTTTTGACTAAAGCCACATCTTTCTGTGACAGGAAACTAATATTTCCAGTAGTAAAGCAAACTATCTTAGGGCTCTTTCAACCCTGAAGAGCTTGAATCACTGTTAGCTATACCTCACATCTGTCTTTCCCAAGAGAGCAAAAAAAATTGCTCAGCCCTCCTTTAAAAACATGATATCAGTTTAAAAATTATGAGATTTGATAGGAAAACAATAAGACCTCCAAAAGAGCACTTTATTGGAGGGGCTGTGCAGAAGGGAAGAACAAACAGGTAACTACTTTTTTGGGATGCTGGAAACTGAGATTATATAGTCATAATTTTATCAGTATATTATTTATTAGTTATAATCATATTGTTCTATATAATCTTTGATTATATCGTTGTGTATAATCCTTGATCTTCAAGGACTGGAGTTACTTAAGGAAAAATGCCCAACATGATGAACATCAGAAGTTAATAATGACATACAACAACACTACAATTCATAAAATCTATAATAAAGCCATTTTTCAAAGTTAGGTACGAAAGAAAAATACACTGTGGCAAAATGTGCCCCTGCTAAATACTACCTGGCCTTTTGATCATCACTCTCCTCAGGCTCATCATATGCTAGCTGCTATGTATGAACCACAGAGCTTCTAAGGTGTGCGACGTTTCTGTACCAAGTTGCAAAGATTCATGGATGTTTGTAACATTCTGACCTTAAGGGGAACTGTGAGCAATCAAGCCTAGAAAGCTCTCTTGGACAGATCAGCTCATCTCCAAAACGGACAGAAAGCACGTTCCATACTGAATTGTATTATTTTGCACAACTAATTTAAGACTCTCTGGGAACTGATTTTTATAAATCCCACTGCATGCACTCCTCTTCCTTACCTTTTGCAGCAGTCTAGTGCCTGATTGTTACATACCTAGACCTCTTGGGATTTTATTTATGTGATTTAAATTTTGACCCAAAATATGCATATGGTGACAAAGGAACAAAATTATCTTTCCACATAACTGTGGGAACTCTGCTTTTTTACGTGGTTATAGAAGGATTGTGTGCTTCAGCATAGCTATGCGTTTAGATCTACACGCTACCTTTTTCTTTCTATCTAAACAGACACTGCCAGCTACTTAGAAAAAGGTTGTTCTTAAAGAGGATGGGATTTGTAGCCTATGCCACAGTCCCTTAAGAGAAAAAGCTGCTCAGACATCACAGAATGGTTTGGGTTGGAAGCGCACTCTGGAGGTCACCTGGTCCAGCCCCCTTTCTGGAGCAGGATCACTTAGAGACAGTTTTAGTTTGTGCCCATTGTCTCTTGGCACTGGGCACTGCTGAAAAGAGCCTGGCTCCATCTTCTTTACACCTTCCCTTCTGGTATTTGCACACACTGATTAGATCCCCATCGAGCCTTCTCCTGCATGGATGAGAAAGGATTGGTAGCTGCTTCTCACTTTGTGCTGTATCTTTGCTCCAGTTAGAGAGCAACTACCCCTGGATGTGTTTGCTCATGCAGAGAGAAAGAGCACAGCTCTTCTATGAACAGAACACGCCTTTTAATGTGTCAGAGCAGCAACACTATAGATGTGCTGAAGCAGGGTATTTCCACGATGGTTTCTGGGGAAATGCTTTCACTGATAGCGTTATATGGGGGAAGGCCTATTAAAAAAAAATTGCCATAGCTGCTGTTGGAGTTCTTTGTGTTCACCAGGCAATCTATCACCAGAATTAGGTAAAGCAGAGATAGCTTTTTTTAACAGCAGTCCTTACCACCACTGCTGAAAAGGCACAAGAGTTAATGCAGGATACCTCCCAGAAAATCTTGGGCTTAGGACAGATGCAGTAAAGTATGGTGAAGTGATAATCTGTTGGAAGTAGGCACTTCTTCTCATGTGTAGTGAGATGCTTCCTGTAAGTGATCTAGCATCAGCATGTTATGACCTGCCTTTCTGTCAATGGAATGACAATTCTAACCCAAAAAGTAGACTCAAAGAAAGAAGTAACATTTTAAGGAAGCAAATAAAGTAACAAATTTCAGTATGTGTGTGGATTCACTTCCTTAAGAGCCTGGAAGCTAGAAAAGTTTGCTCTTTATTCACAGTAAAAAGACTCATGATAAAAAAAAAACCTGCAAGTGAAAGATTTAAAACAAATCTAGCCCCAGACTGGTTTCTGCACAATGTCACAAGTACTCCACAACAGATTTCATATTGCTGATCACTACCTTATGAGCCTGGCAGTCCAGAATGTTTTCCAAATACAAAGCAGTCTATACTGTGTACCTCAACAATCTGGCTGTAAGTATACTAGAGGAGAATTGCTCTGAAGGCCTCACTAAGCTGATGTAAAGAGTATCTACTGCTCTCCTCTTGTATATATGGGATGTTATAAAAGACAGTACAGTTGGTCAGGTATTATTTCTCCTTGCTAAGTCCATGCTCCAAATCACTTTATTCTCCTTCAGTCATTTAGACATGGCTTCCAGGTGGATTTGCTTCATAGTCTTGCCATGGACTGAGGTGAGGCTGACCAGCCTGGCATTCCTTAGGTGCACCTTTTTTGCTCTTTTTGAACAAGGCTGTGCATCATTTACCTTTTTCAAGGCATCAGAAACACCTCAGAAACACCATGACACTATGAAGATGGTACAGACTGTCTCACAGGGACAGCAGCCATCTTCCAGAACATCCTGAGATGCATTTTGTCTGGTCCCATGAACTTGTGCACGTCCAACTTGCTTAAGTACTCTCCACCCTGGGTAATGCTTCATTCCCCAGGGCCTTGATAGTAGGCTTAGAGACCTAAAAGACCTGCAGACAAACACAACCAGTAAAAATCAAGGCAAAGAACTTATTGGGTGTCAGTGCTTTCTATAGAAGTTCTTATTGTTGCTCTACATATCTCTTGACAGTTTCAACTCCCACTAAGTTTGGGCTTTCCTAACTCCATTCTTTTTGTATCTCAAAAAGTTCTTAGAGCTTTGGCCTGCATCACATAACTCTTAGCAAAAAGACCTGTGTGCTATTTCTGATAGTGTATTTAGCTGACCCATTCCTCCTTTCATGCTGATGACACACAAAGGTGAAACAAGCTGTTCAGTACACAGCTCAAGGGCCCGGGGCTACTGCTCAGTGTCGTCTCAAGCCATCCTACATTGCACCTCACATGAACTGCCGAATCAGAGCTTACATAATTTAAAAAAAAGAAAAAAATCACATCCCTGTACCTCGAAGAAGCATAATCTAACAGAATTCAATGAAACTCTGAAACAATAAACATAACTAATATTACATTAATTTTGTCTTGTATGTATAACAGTTGAGCATGGGCCACTCTACAATGCTGCTCCATCAGCAGCAAAAAGTCTCTACAACTCTACTGAAAAACTATTTACAATTCACAGTTCCAGCTGTAGGTGGCATTGCATGACACTATGCATGCTTTTGGCTTTTCTGTATTCAGATTTCTTATTTTCTAGACAGTTTGGACAGCCTGTAACCTGTTCACAACTCATACCTGTGACAGGCAGTGGAGGATGTTTGTTTGAGAATGTACTAAAACAACACAAGCAGTGGATTTTTTAAAGTTACAGAAAGTTCTGTTTGAAATGCAGTAGGCCTTACTAGGTGAATATATTTTACTCTTTCTTTTCCCCATCAAAATCAGATTTAGAAAATCCGAAGGGTTCCTTTCAATGACCAAACATGGGGCACAGAGAAATAAGTGTAGTTTGCCAGCTAAGGCACACTCAGCAAAAATTCAGAAATACCATAACTGCCTGAAATTTGTCTTCTGCTCCAGTGTCACACATGGAAACATACATATTGCCTTCATTTTTGAATCTGCAGGGATAGTCTCCTCTTTGAGGTTTTTTTTCACCCTTTAAAAAATCTGTTTCTGCTGCCCATAAAGCAAAAGCCTGACAGTAGTTTTTCTATTGTCAGCTCAGAACAGAAGCAGTCAGTAATCGATAGGTCTTCATGTCCTTGCCCAGATGTTCATGACTGATCTTAACAGAAAAGTACCCCTTATGCATATGCCAGCAGAGGGGAGGAGGAGTTTTCAACTTTTAATACTGGAGAAGTAAAATGTTTAGAAACCTATGCATGTTACTATCTTTTTTCTATGTGCACAGTAAAAAAAAAGCATAGATAAGGAACATTTAGAACAAGCTTTTCAATGAAGCCTATTTTCTCACAGCATACTGAATACCATAAATGCTGGATCTGGAAACTATTACAACATATTTAGAAGCTGAAAAGTAATCATAATGAGATCTTGCAAACAAAGAACTCTATTCTCCCTCTGACATACAGAAAGACTTATAGACATATTATTGCCTTTACATTCAAATAAAAATGCCTTGTGCATCAGTACAACAGGATGCAAATTTGCACCCAGTTCTTCCACAATTACAGTGCTAGTTTCACCCATTTAAGTTTTTATTATTATTATTCTAACAGTAGATGGCAACATTTAATTGAATCTTGGCAAACCTTTGTGAGTTTCACAGTCATTTCTGTTCTGATTCTACTCAGGAGACTTAGAGATACAGAAAAATAACATATAGCAGCATATAATTAGAAACTGTAAATTAACTAAATTGTTTAATTATCTGTATAAATTAATATAGCAATTATCTTATTTTCTTTCAAATTCCAGCATGCCGAGAATAGTTTTTGACTGAAAGCCAGCTGTGCTCTGACAGTTTGTCTGACGAAGTGGAAAAATGTCAATGTCCTAAGGGTTAAGCTGTCCTTACATAAAATCATAACTAGAGAAAAGTAGCAGTTAATTCTTTTAAATGGTTGTCAATAAAGCTTTTCCTGAACTGTACAGGTTGGATTCAGACCTGACTTACTAGAATCTTGGGACATTTGGACCAACCTTTTTAGTGTAGGCATTTAAAATTCTCGAGCTTCCACCATACCTGTTTACCCTGATAGGTGCTCAGTGAATATTCCCATTTAAAGCTGAAGTTAATGAGAATTCTGCTGTTGACTTGATGGAAACAGAAGCATTCTATCCCTGTAACATTAAGGGATAGAACTGCTCTCAGTTACTAAGATTGCAGTAAAAATGAAATCTCTTTAACATGTCAGAGTTGGTCTTGTAACAGATGTCTGCATGCCTCAGGTGCAGACTCAGGCATAAGGTGAAGCAGTATGTCTCCACTCACCCATGATGGGCAAGTATCCACATCCCGGGCTGTAATCTAGTCTTTGGATACACACTAAAGGTACTTGTGTAATATCTGGCCTTGGCAGAGGAGGCCAAGGGTTTAGGAAAGGAAATGCCTCTTGGATCTCTGTAGAAATACTAATCAAAGTAAGGTTATGTGCATGTTTGATTAGAATAGGCAGTACTGCCTGAACCAAAGACTCACCTCATATATGTGTTCAAACAAAATATTTTCTACAAGTTTTAATTATTTTAAATATTAAATATAGACCTCAGCGAAATATGCACCTCTGTGTACGGATTCCTTGCCTGGATTTGCCTTGAAGTCTCAGGCTTCACCTTCTCAACAACAACAAGACCATATAGTCAAGGAACATTCACCATTCTGTTTAAATTGCAGTGAAACTAAAAAGCAGATCATCACGTATCTTAACGTGCACGGCTTTGCAAACCCCTCTGGCCAAGGCAGGGCGTTCTCCAGGTGGATGGTGCATCAAGCAGTCAGAGAGACGAGGGCATTATTCCTGGCCTTTAGAAGCACGTCCTGGGCCTTGTGCAGAGAAGTACAGAGAGAATGTCATCTGAGAGGGAGAGTGAGAGCTGAGTGAAGAGAAGGGGCCCTTGTATGGGGAAGAGTGAAGAAAAGAGAAAGGAAGAAGGCACAGACACTGGAAAGCATGATGCCTTGTAAGCTGCCAAGGGTTTAACAAAAGCAATTGTGAGGTTATCCTAGAGGGATAACATCTTATCATAAATACACAAATGATTTCATGGGCATGCTCTGGATCTCACCACACATCTGTGTGTATATCCTATTAAGTGGTGTTTGGTGTAAGACTTTTTGTATAGAAGGATCTCTCCTGCAGAACTTCATGAGAGACTGCATATTCCACAGAGCATTTAAGTTGATGTAAAAGAGCTCAGCAAATGTCCTGTGTATCTGTAGCTACCACACTTCTTCTTCGCTGATAATGGAATAAATAGATAGAGTATTAAGAAATGGAATAGTCTGGAGTTGTAATAACTAGTGAATGTAGGGCAGCCTCTGTATTCTTCATATACACTGGGATTAATTTATCTCTAAAGAGGTGTTTCATCAGAGGAAGACAGAAGCATCTAAAGATAGAGGTAAATAGATTAAGATTAAGTAGCTGAGGCTGTCCTCTCTGCTTTAATTGTGACTGCAAGATTCCTTTGAATTCATCTCCCTCCAAGGAAATCCAGTGCAGCTGCTTGAAAACCTCTGACAGCAGAGCGAGCAAGAATAGGAAGCTGCTAAAACTTTGGCTGGCTGCTAGGGCAAATTTTGAATCAAGAGCAGGAGAATATCCTAGCACAAAAGAGCAAATGGAGATTTAAAGGCTAAAAAGCAATATAAATAAGGAGATTCAGGGTCACTCATCTTATGAACCAAGCTGCATTACACTTCCAAAATGTTATGCCAATGTAGATTTCTATTTACAAAATAAAGAAGTCTGTAGGTGATTGAATGATCCTGGAAGGAATTACTCAGGAAGGAGCGGCACACATTTTCAGTAATCTCTCCTAAAACAACAATGCATTTAGGCACTAATTGCCTACTAGCAGTGTGTGCCATTTGATGAAGCTGGAGAACACAAATATAGCTAACCCAAGAGGTTAAATGGGGGGAGGGTTGGAGCATAACTTTTCATACACTGCAGCTTGAAAATAACATGGGTAAAAGAGGGCCTCTGATTTGGTGCTGTCTTTTCTGGAATGTATAGTGCAACTGGATCTAAATTTTGGGATAGTGCCCAGTTTCAGATGTCTAAAGCCCCTGTTGAAAGCAGTGGAGACTATACACTGCCAAAGTTTTATGTATGCAACTGCAGATTGATTGCCTAATGGCAATGGTGGGCTTTGATCATGAGTGTCTGGAGAGAGAAGTCTCAGTAGGCGCACTTTTCCTCTTCTCCCCTCCTCCCCCCCTTTACTTTCTGACTCCTAATTCTGCTGTTATTCTGTGTTTTCCTCCTGTATTTACTACAAGCCTTTCACAGATAGCTGGGATGTAAAAGTTCTTCTCCCCACATATTTCTTTTCTTTAATGGTTTGCTAGTTGAGTGCTGTGCAAGAGGAGCTGACTTAAGAAGGTGCAAGGGTATGCAATTGCTCTAACACTTTGTCTATTTTGGGCTTTATGGGTGAGAGAAACAGATGAAGATAATTTCCTCTCATACTCTGTTTCTTATTAGTAAATCATGAAGTATTCTTAGGTACAGAACATCCAAGCAGAATCATCATCTGTAGGAGAGTGAAAATTCTTTCCTTACAGTTTGGTCTATGTGTGAGTCAGAGTCACATAAAAGACGTAATGAGCTGCTTCTGCTCACAATTAGAGGTTTTGTTCTGATGGCAAATTAAATTTTAAGTCCAGTAGAATTAGGTGTGAAATCTTGCAGATTCCCAGCTCGCCATATATCATAATTCTACTTGGCAGCTAATAGGACTCAGAAAATCTCTTTTATTGACCCCTACTTTCCATTCTACATACACTTCTGGAATTGTGCGAAACGACAGCAAACTGCTATGAGTATATCCTTAGACTATATCCATTGCTCACTTCCTCCCCTTAATGAAAAGAAGGGCAATGCATCGATTTTTATACCTTTTTTACTAAAAAAAAAAAAAAAAAAAAAAGTAGCACTCTTAATACCTGTATACCTAATAGATTGACAAAATGACAGAGAAATACCTGATAGTGTAGGCTCTGTTTTAACATGAAAAATCTTGCACAAAGAATTAAAACATTTTTTAAAATCATGCTTGCCTTAAAATCAGCCTGTTCATTTTTCTTTATAACTGCAGTTATGGGGAATCATCTCAGAAGCTTTCAACTCTGCTACAAAGACAGATGTTTGAATGATCACCTCCTGCTCAATATCAGCTGTTCAGCAGAGCTTGCTTCAGAAATAAAGAACCAGTTACCTCCTAATTCTGGCTGTCTTTCCAGGAATTATACAGGGAATTTTTTAATAACAGAAGTAAAGAAGAACTTTACTTACAGGACATAACACCCCACCAGTACAATTTTTATGAAGGTATGGTGGAATTCATCACCCTGAGCCCTCCATGAATTCTGCATCTTGCTTTCAGGCATGAATTTTGATTCAGGCACTTATTTGATTAACTGCAGCAGGTCAGGCCACTTGATGAAGAATATAGGTAGCCTCACCGTCTGTTTTCCTGAGAGTGAAGAATGAGGTAGTGAACCTGATTCAGTGTCCAAAGATAAACAGTCTTTGAAGGCTACAACATCACATAGTTTTACTCATAATTCAGTGTCCTTGGGTGTGGATGTGATGAGGATCCAAGGAAATGGAAGCAAGAACCCCCAGACTGAGTGAAGATATAGTGTCAGTATGTTCTTCAGGGTTGTTGTGTGATTTTCTCTAAATAGGCTCCACAAGGAGTGCCCCAAAACACACACCTAAACATTGATATTTTCCTTTCCTTTGATCCCTGGGTTACCATTGTAGGAGAGGTTCTTTTCCTTCAGAGTCTAAAAGCTTTCTAAGAGGTGAACCACAATGCCAAATATAAAAATGAGACTTGACTTTGCGTATTAGGGCCTTGACTGGGGAAGGGAGCAGGAGAACATTCCCTATAAATGAACTCCCATTTAACAAAATCATAAAAGCCCCATAAAAGATTAAGTACAGAAAATAATGGCAGTCCGAAAATATGGTAACAAAACACGGTAAATCATTCTTGGAGGGAACCCGTTTCATTTTCTTGAATTAGGATGACCTCTGCATACTTCACCAAAGTTCTTATTTTACCACTCCTAAACTCATAAAAGAGGGTATGTTTCATCCCAGGGGTAATGTTAAGATATTGTGAGTTAAGCCCAGAAATATGCACTGAACATCCCCCCATTACTAGACTGAGTGGAGCCTTGTGCACAGGACTATGACTTGAGTAACCCTTTCAAAACCTTCCTTCACCCATGGCCCTCCCTGCTGCTATGCTCTGGTCTCAGGAATTTGTTCTTTTGAAAAGGTGACAGCCTGTGTAGCAACTGTGCTTGCTGGTGTCTTTGGGAGATATCCTTATTCACATGTGATGTTGCTTCTTAAGTACTTAACAGTCATCAATAGACTAAAGGCACCTTTACTCATGCATGGGTCACAAATGGAAGGAAATTAACAAAATCTGTAAGGGATACTGGTGGCCATAAGTAGCACTAGGAGGGCTACTGTAACATGGGGTGGCCTCCAGCTCTGATAAATTACACCAAATCTAATCTGGCTTCTCTAACAGCAGGCATCCTAAGAGCTACCTTTGACCCACCAGTCATGTCTGAATATGCTCTATGTGCTTCAGTTCCCAGAGGTGCAGAGCAAATTCCCAGACAACCACTCTGTCTGGAAGTGTTAGGGATGGACATATTCAAATGCCAAGAAAAAAATGCCATCTTCTCCCCCAGTCAGCACCAAAGCTGTGCTTGAACCCTACCATGGCTCTTCTCTACCTTCCTTTTGAGAAAGAACAGATTTAGGTGCTTCATCCTTCCTCGTTAGGTCTCGTGTTCTCTTATTCTTGAAGTTGCCTCTATTTTGCTCATATATACATAGAAAAAAAAAATATACTTCATTCTAAATTTCTGCTCCTCTGTAGTTAGTGGAGAACTGCTTTTCATTTCATGACTGTGGTAGCAAAGGATGCCCTCCATTTTGGTGGGTTGCACAGCTCTGCCAACCTCATTTGCTGAAAACAAAGTGGAGATGAGGAGTTGCACATTCTCCCCCTCGTGGAGGTTAGCTCCTCGGTTTCATAAAAGGAGATGACACTGGCAACTCCACTGCCTTTGAAGATTTGGTTGCATGGTTGAGATAGATAGTAACAGACTTATAAACAACAAATTGATGTTAGCTTTAAGCTGATTAATAAGTTGGGGGCAAGGGGGGCAGAGTAAAGAGCCCTCAGCAAACAATGACATTTCTTCATGATAAGAGGGCATTCGGAAGCACGTGGTGCAAAGCTTAGACTGCAAGAAACTGACAGCTCTGTGGAAAAGCTCACGCATAAACATCTCTGCAGGCATCAAGCTTGCTGGTAAACCTGCCAGAATGATTCCATGGAATGTTATTTTTCGGTTTGATTGACAAAGAAGTATGCAGCGATACCAGTACATAGTTTTAAGCACTCACCACAGCTCAGTAAAAGAAGAACTAAGGTGAACTTTGAAGCCTTGATACAGGCATGTCCATAAGCACTTTTGTGCAGTACTTACAGAATTACAGATTCACAGAATGATAGGGGTTGGAAGAGATCCCCCGGAGATTGTCTAGTTCAACCTGTTCAACAAAGCAGGTTTACCTAGGGCAGGTTGCAGAGGAACATGTCCAGGATGGTTTTGAATGTCTCTAGAAAAGGAGACTCCAGAGACTCTCTGGACAGTCAGAGAGACCTGAGGTAGAACAAGACTTCAGTTATTCCGAGGAGGGCATGTGAACTTAGTATTTCTCACCTTTGCTTCCCTACCGTAATACGAGGCTAATGGTCCCCTTACCTCCAAGGGGTTTGTGCGCAAGTAAGCAGAGGCATGTTTGCAAGGCCCTTGTGTACTGTGATGTAAAGGTGGATGTGACCTCTGGAAGCTCTTGGGTAGAGGACAAGCCTCTCATGCCGAGGCCAGGTGAGCCAGCATCTGAGGGGTGGCACAGGAAGATGCTGATGGCAGGAGTAGGGCCAGCTGGTTGTCACCATTGGCCCACTCGTGGAGCAGGCTGGAGGTGCAGATGGGTGCCCTGGTTTTCCCCCAGTGACGGAGAGAGCCTCCTTGCCCCACAGGAAAGCTCGGGTGGGCATAGGAGGACGATGTGGAGCTGAAAAGGGAAGAACATGCCCCCACGGCCAGCGCCCGGCCCCGTGGCCA
>NW_008625622.1:0-441 GCF_000691845.1 Merops nubicus | reverse complement strand
TTTGGGACCTCAGGGACAGGTTGGGGGACCTCAGGGACTCATTGGAGGACCTCAAGGGTGGTTTTGGGGACCTCAGGGAGAGATTGAGGAACCTCAAGGGTGGTTGGAGGACCCCAACTGTGGATCTTGGGACCTTAGGGACAGGTTGAGGGACCTCGGGGGTGGTTGGAGGACCCCAACAGGGGCTCTTGGGGCCTCAGGGATACGTTGGGGGACCTCAAGAAGGGTTGGAGGACCTCAGGGGTAGGGTTTGGGACCTCAGGGACAGGTTGGGGGACCTCAGGGACTCATTGGAGGACCTCAAGGGTGGTTTTTGGGATCTCAGGGACACTTTTGGAGACCTCAGGGGTGGCTGGAGGACCCCAACAGGGGCTTCAGGGGCCTCAGGGACACGTTGAGGAACCTCAGGAAGGGTTGGAGGACCTCAAGGGTGGGTTTTGG
>NW_008625621.1:884-1115 GCF_000691845.1 Merops nubicus | reverse complement strand
TCACCCCATGTCCCACCCCACGGGTACCCCAGGGCTCAGCTCACCCCCCATCCCACCTGGCCAGGGCTGTCCACAGACCCCTCCCATCCCATGGAGCTATCGCAGACCATGAAACCAGTTCAGACCAGTACAAACCAGGCCTGAGAACAGCACGCACTGGTCCCTGCTCGCTCTAACCCACAGGATAGCAGGCGTGCACCCAAGCTGGCACAAGGGGTTCAGAC
This sequence comes from Merops nubicus, assembly GCF_000691845.1. Taxonomy (NCBI): domain Eukaryota; kingdom Metazoa; phylum Chordata; class Aves; order Coraciiformes; family Meropidae; genus Merops; species Merops nubicus. The sequence goes on along the minus strand of NW_008625621.1, from coordinate 891 downwards.
GGGACAG
>NW_008625621.1:543-753 GCF_000691845.1 Merops nubicus | reverse complement strand
ATGCAGGGGTGCAGGGGGCCCCGCACCCCTCTCTGTTCCCTTGGTGACAGACCCCCCGTCCTGTGCTGGCACCTTGAGCCCGCCGCCAGCCAGGGCTTTTGTAGCTGGTTTTAATTAAAGCCTCCTAAGTGTGAAACAAGGCAGAGGGCAGGGGCTGGGGGGGGCCCTTCGTCTGAGCTCCTGAGGGACCCCCGGGGGTACACCTCCTGC
>NW_008625621.1:0-370 GCF_000691845.1 Merops nubicus | reverse complement strand
TGCGGCGCCAGCCCCAGCATCACCCATGGGTACACCAGGGCTCCTGTCCCGGAGGAAGAAGCTCAAAGTGGGGCCAGAGCTGCCTGTGGCTGGGTTTGGGGTGGTGGGCACTGCCCGGGGTGCCCATGAGGGTCCAAGGCCAGGAGCTGTGGGGATTCCACCTGTGCCCCCATCTGTGACCATCCTGGGTGCAGGGAGGGCCCCACAAGCACCCTTGGGGAGGCCCTCACAAGCACCCTTGGGGAGGACCTCACAAGCACCCTTGGGGAGGACCTCACAAGCACCCTGGCCCCCTGCAGCACTGGAGGAGCCCCAGGGAGAGAGGCTGAAGAGAGGTCCTGTACACCAGGGACCCTCGAGCCACCAGCCC
>NW_008625620.1:0-22763 GCF_000691845.1 Merops nubicus | reverse complement strand
CTTTCCCCGGGGGAAAGGCGTAAACCTAGCACTCACACCCCAAACTCGGCCGTGTCCCTGCGCAGCGCTGGCAGCGGGCGGCCCCGGCGCCTCCGCCGCGACACGTGCCTGCGCTCCTGGGCATCCGTCCTGCTTGCACCTAAGCCGGTCAGGCCCGGCTCCGGGAGCGGCGCTTCTCGCAGACCATCACAGCCTCCCAGGGAAATGCCAGAGAAAACAGGCTTAGCTTATTAGAAGGTGCTAATTACATTAACCACTTTACTTTCCATTTAGGTTTTAAATTAGAATCATAGAATCCTTTAGGTTGGAAGAGACCTTTAAGATCATCAAGTCCAACCATTAAGCCAACACTACTAAGTCCTCTGCTAAAACAGATCAGAATCTGTCAGGGTTGGAAGGGACCACAAGGATCCCCCAGTTCCAACCCCTCTGCCATGAGCAGGGACACCTCCCACTAGATCAGGCTGCCCAGAGCCTCATCCAGCCTGGCCTTAAAGACCCCCAGGGATGGGGCCTCAACCACCTCCCTGGGCAACCCATGCCAGGGTCTCACCACTCTCATGGTGAAGAAATTATGCAAGACCTACCCTGACTGTAGCTGTAGGTTTCAGGCCTAGTTAAAACAGTTGGAACAAATACTGTGGTTTTTCAAGTGCACCTAGCAGATAGGGGAACCTTTTGACAAAGAGCACTGAGCCTCCAGGTTCTACCTTTCCCAGGAAAAGCTGCCTTGGTTCCATCAAATTTGCAAGGAGACACACCCAAGGCAAAACTCAGTTAAAAAGGCCATCTCTCAGACCAAGCCCTCCAAAAAGTGAAGTGCTGAAACGATGATTTACAGCCTGTTACAGAGTTAATTGAGGACCACACATTTTAATCAGAGGAAGAGACAGCCCCTGTGCCAATTTAGAAAGGCTGAGGGAGGAAAGGTTTTGTTCTACGTCACAATGCAAGTTTCTATCAAGAGCTTTTCTCTAGTGAACATTCACCTTCAAGTATCAGAACCACTTTAAGTGGGCCCCAGGGTTCTTGGCTTGTGCACACCACTCTTTGCAATGCTAATCGAAGTTATTAACGTGAAGGGCCAAGAAGAAAGGATACAAAAAAAAGAAATGGAATCCCTCCAATTCATCTTTGAAGCCCTTCTAAGCACAGAAGAAAGGAGTAAAGCAGCAGTCCAAATCATATACGAGGCATTTGCAGCAGATGTAATGCCTATAAATAAAGTGCAAGCGCTCTCACTGTAGACACCCATTTGTGAATAGCTCCCACATTCTTTTCCAAGCTGCTACTCCCAACTTACCCTCCTCTTAACATGAATCATTGCCAGGCCCACCCATGGTGCAAATCAATACACAATGTTTCTTCTCCTTTATCCCTTCCAACCTTTCCTTCTGCTTTACCATCATTAGTGTTAGATGCTTCGGATGTAGTATTTACTGTGCCTCAAAGTAAATCCAACTTGAGAAACAAGAGACAAGCAGATGTCTCAGAACAAGGGCTTCAGTGAAAGTGGGAACTGCTCTCATAGAAGTCCTCTGAGCACATGCTTTAAATTCACAGAGAGCAGAACAGTCTTAGAAGTTGAAGATAAAGTAGTACATCACTATCATAAGAACAGTGCATCTAGTTTTAAAGTCAGAATTGCAGGCAGTCACTGGTAAAATACAAGAAGTATTTGATCCTCCTGCAATTATGCTTTTCTGTGTGCATATAAGCAGAGTAAATGCAAGTGTCTGTCATTGGGCATCAAGTACAGTTAATGGCATAGGTTCTGGAAGGGCAGTCTAAGATATACACTAAGCAAGAAGGTTAAGCCAAACACACTGGACAGTTGGAGGGATTCCATCAAATAGTACCCTCCTGTACAGCCTAGCATGTGTTACAGATGAGAAAGGAAAGCAGAGGGCAAACCCTTGGGCAGATGCACCTCTGCACTAACCTGTGCTTGCCAACCTGCAAGTGACCACATGCGGTCGGTACAGATGGACTTCCTGGAAAGTGTTATTTGCAAAACTTTGGCAAATCCAGGCAGGTGAAAATCTTTTAGTAGCTTACAACTTGAACGGCATACAATGTTAGGTTTCTGTTGCTTTCATGGAGCACTAGGTGCTCATCTGGAACATTCTTTCTGGCAGAGAAGCTTTAACCATTTTTATTTTTATAACCACTTTATCTGCCAATATGAAGTGCCTTATCTCTATCTGGTGCCTGCACTAAGATTTGTTAACTGCTTGATTACATAAGAGGAGAAGCTGTATGTGATAAAAGAACCCAGCCTTACCTTAACATTAGTTTACTAGATTGGCAGCTGACCCAGAGAAGGCCTGGTAGTGGTTTTGGTTGTTTTCAAGTCATGATGCAGATGTCCTTAGCAAGTGGTAAAGAGGACAGACAGCCATACAGACAGACCTGGTTTAACAGACTCATTTTACTATTTATCAATTCTTTTATCTATAGATCTGTTCAATAAAACAAACTATACTTTGTATAATAGATTACTTCATTGCAGGTATTGCACAGGCTATGTTCATCCGGGCACCATGGAAACAAGATAGCAGGAGGTTACTGTCATCTTTAAAAAATATATCATTTAGTGCATTAGACCCAGCAGAAGAGAATACTAACCATTTAAAATGGGTAAAGTTATTTAAATATCCACAGCCATCTCACTTCAGCTCGACTGGCTTAGAGAATCCAGAGCATTAGTACTGGGCAGGGCACAGGGAAGGTCTTCTCTCTGCAACACACTTCCCTTGGCTACTGTCCTCCAAAGGCATTCAGTGGGTCATCGAACGTGCTCAGTGTCTTGCTTTCAGATTTTGTTTCTGAGGCTGCTTGGGGAGATTTGCTTTTAGGAGTGGGTATCTTGACTTGGCTGCTAGAGAAGATATCATCTAAAGGGGGAAAAAAAAAAAAAGATTTTAATGTGAAGTGACTGCCAAGGACATTCTGTGATAAACAAATGCTTTCCTGCTGCTTGCGATTCTAGATGCATTTGTAAGGACATGTGTGGGAGCTGTTAGCTGTAAGTCAAATTAAGAATATTTTTTCTTCTCAGTAGAGCAGCATAACACTTGTATTTTATAACATGTTCAAGCTCTTGTAAGTTTGAAAAGTACTAATAAATTAAATCTCCACAATAAATTCCATCGTGGAAGTGCCAGATAACATCCCTCTTATCTAGAGCACTAGCATTCGAGGAACCTGAGAGATCTGAGAGCTGTGAGGCTGTTGCCAAAGAAAATCAGGACAGGAAGAGATGATACTTGCTAGTAACTACTGTTGTGACATCCGCTAGCCGTAGGAGAGTTCTAATCTACAGCACAGTAAGAACACAGCATAAATCACTTGATAACAGAGCATGGCTAAGATGCAAGGAGGTAGGCAGCTACAGCAGCCATCCTGAATATTCCAGAAGTCTGTCTGCAGTCCTGAATCAAGATCTCCCATCACCTTCCTCAATACAAGCATTTCTGTTATGGATAACTAGGACCACAAAGTGGAAAAATACCATGTTGCTATTGAGGCAGAGTTCTCTCCTGAAGCATAACAACAGGCAGAAATTAAACCTTCCAACCCAGATACCCTGTGCCAGCAGCAGAGCTCACAGACCTGCAGTTCTTGCTGTGGCTAGTGTTGCTTAGAACTGTACTCATGAGGAGAGATGAAGCTGCTACCATACACGTGCCCAAGTGTTGCCCTGAGGTTTCCTGGGCACACACAACAGCGTATCTCTGCCTATACATTAAGATTTTAAATTTAGGATACTGCAGTTGGATTATGAGGGGATAAAAAATAATTTACAAGACTGAGATATGTGGAACACTGTTGGATTATGAGGGGATAAAAAATAATAATAATTTACGAGACTGAGATATGTGGAACACTAGTGATTCACAAGGACAGCATAAGTAGCTGTCCTGGTTTGAGTCTCTCTCCCCCTTATTTTTTTTTGGGAGGGAGAAGGGTTAACAGAGAGCATCTGTTAGAGGTTTAGCAGACAGCTCTGACACTAAACCTTGACAGTAGGGTTCAATACCAGCTATCAAGAAAACACAGGTCTTACACAGAGGTTAATAGCCATGTACTAGTCCCGAGTATAAAAACTAGTATTTCAGCCTTCAGCATGTATCCTGACTTTGAGCAGAGGCTAAGCATGAAGTGGTCTATCACAATGTGCTTGCCTTTGTCTTCACGCTACTTCTTCCACTCCAGCACGTGTCTGTGACTGTGCTGATCACAGGGATTACACAGGGATAATCCAGGACAGCATTTCAGCACAAGAGCAGTTTAGAAAGGCAGTAAAACAGAGTAATCCCCTACTGGCATCACTCCAAAGCAAGAACCTATCACATGGATTAGCTTCACACCAGAGGGGAGGTACAGTGAGTGCCATAAGCAGCAGAGGTATCACTCCCATTTTATAACAAGGCTTAAGGAATAGGAGAGTTTTGACCATGGAAAACACTAATTGTCAACGCACAAGAAAGCTCAGTCACCATTTTACAGACGGGCAGAGGTGACATCACGATGTGTGTGTAATGAGCCAAAAAGTCACTGAGGAGGCTAGGAAGACAAAGACTTGAGAAAGAGTATTTCTAATACTGCCACTACAAGCCCAACACAAATGCAAAATAGCAACTAGAGGCTGTGGTAGGATAAGTGAAAGCAGCCTGCAGCCTCTCCCCTGCCTGCCTCCAAACGGCTCCCACTTTATGTTTTATCTGCAGCAGAAAGGATCTCCTAAGACAACAACATACAGCCCTGATAAAGTGCTTAAGCCAACCCTTAGCCTGAAGCATAAGCAAGTGCCAGTTCTCCTACTCTACCAGCAGGTCATCTTCACCTTCAGGCATCTCTTCCTTACACTCCTGTTGGTGTTCTGGAGCTCCATAGCTTTGGGCAGCAAGCAAGTGCCAGTTCTCCTACTCTACCTGCAGGTCATCTTCACCTTCGGGCACCTTCCTTACACTCCTGTTGGTGTTCAGGAGCTCCATAGCTTTGGGCAGTAAGAAGCTGCATACATATGGCTGCACCACAAAACGGTCAACACTCTCCAGGAAGATGAAGTCTATCAGATACAGGGTGCTGTAGATGCTATGGGTGTGCAAGATCAGATGCAACAACTAACAACAAGCTCTAGCGCCAGAGCAGATGTCAAAAGTGGAAGCACAAATGACAGGTTCTGTTGTGGCTGATTTCCCAAGTGGCACTCTACAACTGGTTTTTTTCAACATGAGCTCTGGATTTTTGCACTGACATATTTGGAAAGAGTAGCTGTTTGGGAAATTCTTTCATTTCCTATTGGGTATATGAAAAAACCTAAATGATTAAAATATTTAAATCATCCAATACACATTTCAAATACCTTGTCCACAAACATTGCAGTTGGTTGGGGTTTTTTTTTGTGGTTTTGTGTTTTTTTGTTTGTTTTGTTTGTGTGTGTTTGTTTTTTTTACTGTCAGTCAAGAAGGTTTTGAAATCTCCAGGTGTTCATTCTCTGGCAAGTTTTCTAACACATTCACACACTTCAGTCAGGTCACTCCATCAGGCTGGAATTCTTAACAGCAGTCCACAGAAAACATTGATAAGTCAGATTCAATTTGAATAGGTTAGAAAGAACAAAGTCTGACAAGAATCAAAGCTAGAGAAGAATATTTTTTGTCGTAGAGGAAAAGAAATACATGCAAGCCCAATGAAGAGCTGTAAACATGAAAAGCCTGAGAACAGACAGATATAGTCAGGAATCAAATGACTTTTGATACCTCCACTGATGAAAAATAAGAAAGGAGTATACTTTGCATCATTTCACATTAATATATGCTGATTTTTCAACAAATTATATAGGGCAAACTTTTGCTCTCAGGTGTAGTAATTGTAATTTGTTTTAAGTATACATGGATGTAAACAAAATCTTATGGGCTCCAAGGAAGTCAATACAATAGTGAAGCTGGGTTGGGAAGAGATGTTAATTTCTTCATATTAGTGATTCAAATGAAAAATTGAAGCAGTGCAAACTGAAACAGAAAATGTGTCCCAGAGTCATAACGTGAGATTAGTCTCTTACTCCAGACAAGAGTAATTTTCTAATTCCCACAGGTGAGAAAATCCCTACAGGAATTAACTATTCCTTCCCTCAGGAGAATTTTAAACACTCTCCTAAACCTTTTAAACATTGTGCTAGTTCTGCAAATCTAGGAAGTTTTCATCCAAGGTTAAAATCCAAAAGATGACCAGATATTTCAGAGAAGTTGAAAAGTTAAAAGAAAAGAAAGGATTCTAAAACATCTCTGATGAATGCAGCTCGGGCTAATACTATGAGATGAGCAGCAAGGCTTTAGATGCTTACCCATATCATCATCAAATATGGATTTTTGTTCCACCTTTTTCTTGGTCTTCTCTTTTGGTTTTACAGTGAGATCCGCAAAAATATCAATGTTGTCATCAAACAGGTTAGTCTCTGGCATTTTCTCTTTTGCTTTGTTCATTGGTTTAATTGCCTCAGTAGCAAATATATCATCCTTGGAGAAAAGCACAGAGAAATCATCAACATACAACACGCTTCAAGAGAACAGTCAAATTATCTGCACAAAGCAGCTGAGATACTTAGAAGACTGTCAGCCTGGGGCTTCTCAAACCCAGAAAGTTTGAGTTCCTTCTCCCTGTAGAGGAGTTGGCAGTAATGCCTTTAGTGTGGGATTTTGCACAGGTAAAATACAGCACACAGAGGCTTGTATCAACTACACAGCCTGCCAATTTTATTTGTTTTAAATAGTTATTTGAGCTGCTGTGCACTGAATAGACAGCTAACAGATAAGAACCAAATACTTTATTACTCTGAAAAAGGTTGTAAGCATAGGTATGCTGTCACAGCACATGTGTTAAGGCTCTGCCTTTTAATCCACTCTTGCTAATACGGAGGTGAGCAATCAAAGAAGGAGTTTTTATTGTCCAGCAGCAGAGCATGATTGACAGTTTACATCACAACCTATCCTTCACACGCCATCCTACTCGGCAGCCTCCATTAAGCCTGTGTCTAAGGACAGGTGTCTGCATAAGGCCCTACGGATCAAAAAGACCAAGGTGGCAGGCTCAACCATTACCTCAAAGATATCTTGGGCAGTAAGGTCAACAGCTTGCTGGACAGCAGATTTCAACTCCTTTTTTCCAGTTTTCTGAGAGGTGAAGAGAGAGTCTTCCTCTTCCTCCAAAAAAGGTATAGGGCTGTTTTTTGTTGAAGATTTTTGCTCTACAGGCTGGAAGAGATCAGTGCTGTCTTGATCACCTAGAACAGACAGATCAGGCTTTTTCTCCTTGCCCTTGACAGGTTTGTTAGCCACACTGTCCGACATTCCTTCCTTTAACTTTGATTGTGCAGCTGATCTGGATGTTGAGCTGCTTGCAAAAAGGTCTTCTGATTCAAACAGATCATCCCCTTGGTCTGAGGACTCTGGAGGAAGGAGTTTGTTTGTCCGAGCAGACAAAACACTGCCATGAGCTGGTGGCGACAAGCCAGAGGAAAAGCCATTTTCCTTGGACTCTGCTTCAGTAGCAAGAGACTCCTTTATGTTCACTACTGCCGATGTCTGTTTTGGTAGAGAGAATTTTGGTTCTTTAGCACTATCCACCTCCTCACCCTCTTCAGACTCTTGGGCAGCCAACCGCCGGGCCATTCTGCTAGGAGGTCTTCGTTTTCCTGTAACCTTGATCCTGGTCTGCAAGGAAGGGGTAAAAGCAGAGCAGGGTTACACAGAAGGAAAAGAACCATCACACTTCACAGAAGACAGGTTAGGATTTCTGTTATGCTTCCTTGTAGCACTTTGTCTGCCTTCACAACTCTGCAAGTAACACACATCACCCATTTCGTACCAGCAACCTGAAACTGAATTAACTACGAGTTCTGCTCACAGCTCTGGTTTAACAGCTTAACAGCTACATGTACATTTAAACAAATGCTCAGTTGGAAACCTTGAGCAAGGACTGCTCAGCAGACACTAATTTAGGTTACAGGGAGAAGCATTAGACATCCTTCATTCAGACATCATTAGCTCTGTATCATCCATTCTCCCCTTTTTTCAGAAAGGAGAAAGATGGACAAGCGGGACATTCAAGCTTGAAGTAGTTTGTGGCAAGGTTCAGAAAAATAACCCCAGACTTCTGATTTGTTGCCCTCTGGTCAATCCACAGTAGGTAAAATTAGGGTACAAAACCACCAGCACTCACAAGTAGGCCATTGCAAGACAGATCAGCAAGTCACTCTGGCCCCTTGGCTTTAGGTAACACCTTTGTCAGTCTGACAGTTTGCTAATCAAGGGGCTTCTGTGGTGCAGTTAGTCTGTCCAAACCATGACCACTTATGTTTTCCATTCCATCTCATTTAATTTTATGCATAGCCTGCTGCAGTTCATTCTCTGCTGCTTTTAAAGAAGCCCCTCTGCAAATTTGAAAGGTTCAAGAAGCAATAACATGCCAAAATGAAAACATGTAACCTCAGCCACAAAAAAACATTCACTGTATAGTTACTGAGATCCTTCTTCTGGGATTACCTCTGTAAACAAACATGCATCATCACTATGCTAAAATGAACAACAGCAGCTGTCCATAACATATTCTACAGTTAAGCCTAGAGAGGTGCTTTGTTTATGGTTTTCAGTGTGGCATCTCCTAGGACAGGACAAGATGCTATGTCAAAACACCTTTAACCTACACAGAAAACTCACTGTATTTGGGGAACGCACACATGTGCCTTAAAATGGCACAGAATTAGGCATATGCCCAAGTCCCTTTACAGAGCTAAGAATGTAGTAGGCTTGACTTTCTTTTCAGTGGTCCACAGAAATGGACACGAGGACAGACTGTTTCTAATTCCCCTTTCTATCCTCCTAAACACCAAGGTTACCTTATTGGCGCTGTGCAAGGTATCCGCTTGCATAGGCTGATCAAAGCTTACACCTAGCTCTTCATTGTTCCCTGCAGCAGAGAAGGCTTCACTGTTCTGTACATTCTTGGGCTCATGCAACGGAGTGTCCACAACTGGCAGAGGGGACTTTACACTGGAGATCTTAGGCATCGCACCAGGTAGTAAGGCTGCAGGGTTAATAGCTAAATTAGCCTACAAAACAGAGAGAATAAAAACATACACACAGAAAGAGATCATGTTAATACTGCTTAAGAGCAAGTATGGCTCCAGAGAAGCAGCAAGAACCAGAATATGCAGGCATTCAACTTCTACTTTTCAAGTGCCTGGCCTTTCCTGCAACTACACACTTCTGTGTCTCCCATGTCCCCTGTCTCACTAAGCCTGTGGAGTGCTCAACACTATTATTCTGTATAAGACCTTCAGGAACAGCATGGCCCCATTATGGCAGACCGAATACCTACTTAGCTCAGTATCCTGTCTGAGGACAACAGTTCTCTCATTAAGAGTAATACTGTCACATAGACAGTTCTTAGTCATTTCGTGCCAGAAGAGGGACATAACCAAAACACCAAAGGTCTAAAAGTCTCTGAACATACCCCTAAAAGTTTCTACGTATAGAACAGTGCTGAAAAGAATAGCAGGACAAAGAGGATCCTACCCTCTGCCCCCTAAATAAAGTAAATAGTGCTGCTCAGAGTCAGGTCTGAAATGGGAAGGGAAAACAGTATTAAACATGCAATAAAGAAGTAGTAAAAGAAAATACGCCATCTGAAAAAAAAATAGCACGAGTAAGGTAAGGAAGTAAAAATATTTTGTTTCAGGGAGAGCCATCAGTGAGGCAAAGAAGAGTTTATTTTTTGCAAGTTAAAATGCCAGTAAAGTTAATTACTTGTAGCTTTCCAATCCGAGATGAGGGTTCTTTGGTTTTAATGGGAGCAGGATCTGTAGATTTCTGCACAAAATTACACTGGATTAAACAAGTGGACAAATCATTATCAACCAGACTACAGTTTGCATTTTAACCCACGTACAGAAAGCAGCTCACTGCTTACCAAGTTTTTCTGAAGATACATTATCACATTCTATTGCCAGAGCTAGTCACTCAATTTTCAGCTTCAGTTCCCCACACTGCAGCCCCATCTTTATTCTCACATTTCATTCCAGCTTCCTTCTACCCAATATTACACTTTGCCATAGTAACGCAGCAAATTCCATCTTCTCCAGGTCACACACACCACCAGTCAAATCACATTGTGACAGCCACCCTCCCTCCTTTCTTAAGCCCTCCCCTAAGACATGCTGTCAGATTACGATATAAGTAACTTTTCTCTTTGCAGCTAGCTGCAACAGAGCAGCAAACTTAAATGAACCCATGTGGAAGCCAAGAGGGCTACAGAATGGTACCTTGCAGCCTGCAAGGAAAGTGGCTTCAGAGAAGCAAGTGCACCTCTTTAGAAAGCAGAAATGGACTAACAGAGCAAGGCCAGTTGTTTGGTCCGAAAACCTGGGTGAATTCTAGGCCTCAGGGATGAACCAAATCAGTTAAGGTGCTCTTCCCAGAGCTTGCCCTCCACAAGTTGGTACTCTGTACAGTTCTGTGAGCTAGGCTGTGTTGTTGTTGGTGGTGTGACTGAGCAGTCAGAGCTGCTCTAGCCAGGTTGAAGTAACTGAGGGTTTGCAAGGGTTAGGATGCTGCTTCGGGTGTCTTGATAGAATGACACAGGAATCCTAGTGTCTGAGGAGATCATTCTCCACTGTAATGCATGGGGTGTTCAGCTGGATCTCTAACAGGCTGAGATCATTCCTATCCCAGGCTGTCAGTAGGTACAAAGGAAAAAAAAAAAAAGGGAGGGGGGGAGGGGGGAAGAGGAAAACAAGCATGGTTCTACACTTCAAGCAATACTTTGCTGTAATGGAAAATAGCCCAATTAGTATCCATACAGACTTGCTCTGTGTTCCTCAGCCCAGGGAAGAAAAAAAACCTGAAAATCCCCACCCGAAAAGCTGATCTCCTATGGATGGAAACACAACGAGCAGCCCTGGTGAGGCACAAGCCAGAATTCAGATCCAGACTGCCTCTCCCAGAGACCATTGGCTCTGCAAGATTAAGGACAAGAGCAGGAGTCTTGTTTGCTCACCTTAAAGTCTCCAAGATAAGGTTGTAAACAGCCACAGATTTGTGCTGCATGCCCTGATCTCCTTTCTTAGAATGCCTGCCTATACTTTAAACATCACATTCACTCCAACAGACACTCTGGTACTTCACAGAAGAATTAATGGCCACACATTTTCAGTCCAACTGGACCTGAGGTGTAGTTCTTCACTACCTTGTACTTTGCCCTTATAAGTGAGTGGACAATGAATAAAACACTGTATCAAAAGCATTTAAACTTCTTGCTGCTAACAGTGCACCAGCTGATAGGCAAAGACAAATTGGGCCATGCTTTGCCACTTTGCAGCCAGTGAATCTAGGCATTAGTTTAGAACTTTCCAAGAAACTTATTTAAAACAAAATTATACATCTCCTCCTTCTTTCCATGCTGTTCACGACACAAGATTTAGGTACTTGCCTCTGTGGTTACTGCCTTCAAAGCTTCATCTTGTTTGGCACTTAAAGCATTTTCTAGAAAATTACTGCTCTCCATGGGAGGGCTGGTACTGGCCTTAAGTGTTTTCTTCTCAGCTATTTTCTGAAAGCATTAAGAGCACAAGTCAACATGAATTGGAAGAAACATGGTCTGCATATTAAAAAAAAAAAAAAAATCAAGCAAAGCTTTTTAAAATCTCACTTCTATCTGAAAAGAAAAACAGCCACATTTTTCAACTCTTCAATACATAGAAGGCATTGCCTTTTGACAAGGGCCTTTCACTTCTCCATTCCCTTAGCCTACCTTGAACTTTGCTGTCTATGCTAATGATAAACAATGACTTTCACTCTATCTCCTCATGCAAAGAACAGCAGGGAAAAGAAAAGGACAAAGGAACACTGCTAATTTTATGTTTTCAAGCAAACAGGCTCCACATATAGCTGCCAAGCACTAATTACTTAAGACCACCCCTTGCACAGTCCTCAAAGAAACTCTTTCCAGGAACTATTGCCAGTTTTCTAACTTCCAGCTACAGACATGAAAATAGACTGAAGGAAAAGCTGGCTTCAATTTGATTAAGCTAAACACATACAGAGTATCAGTTTAGAATGTACGCTAGATTTTGAGCACAGATTACCTGTAGTATAGTCTAGTTCATTACTGCAACTTCTTGCCCTCTAAAAGCAATCCAGTGATCATATGGACTTTAATACTGCATTCATTACCTTAAACCAAACCATCCTGCAGAGATTTTTAATGACATAAGTCACAGAGCAAGGCTCATCAGTCATGCATGAACTCTAGGGAAGCAACATTAGGAAGTTTAACAATAAAACAACTAAACAATATGAACTCTGTATGACTGATTTCTGCTCACAAGTTTTCTCTTACATGTAAGCCAGTCCCAGGGATACACAAAAAAGAAAAAGAATCCAATCCTTTCATCCCAGCTTTGGGAGACCTAATGCATTTGTTTGTTGCCTGTGTCTTCAGGGTCACAACGGCCATTTCTATTCTCTCAAAAAAGACTTGAGAAGTCACTTCATTTCTCAGGAATACATATGGAAAAAATCCCTTGCATACATTTCATTCCACTGTCTTTTATATAAGCCATTTACAGTAGAGGAACAGATACCGGAAGCTTTGGTTTAGGGGTACTGAAGAGATCATCCTCATCATCATCTCCAAAAAGCCCTCCTCCAGGTGATGGCTTCAGGATACGGTTCGCAGACTAAAGAGACAAAGGACAAAGAAAAGATGTGTTATAGATCAAAAGCATCTCTCTTTCAGCTCATGATGCCTGAACTGACATCAGCACTTTGACCTCCCTGGAAATCAGCGACTTCTAACCTGTGTTCCAACAAGGAACACTGTTGGGCTGCACATTTGACAGACTGTGTTTAAATCGCAGGTTCAGAGGAGGACACTGAGCTCACCATCGACTTCTTGGGGCTGGCAAAGAGATCGACATCTGGATCATTGTCCTTCTGAAGTTTATGACTGAAGAGGAGCTCTTCATCTTGAAACACTCCAGTGCTTTTGGGCCGAGTGCTTTTCCCAGAAGCCTAGAAGAAGAGGAGAAAGGTCCACACAGTAAGAAAATCCCTTTTTAAGGAGGTTATTTGCCTAGTAATAAGACAGGTTACAATTTACCTGAGGCTACACTACAACCCTGGTAACAAAAATACAACTTTAACTGCCAGTTATATGTTTTATTTCAACCAAATTTGCAAAACTTACAGTGTAAACATTTGCATTCACAGTTCAATTTGATGAGGAGATATTAATCAAAATGTGTCTGTGTCTGGTGATCTGAGATCCAGCCACTGCTATTTACTTGTAAAGCTTCCTTGGAAGGAATTTAAAAAAAAAAAAGAGCTTTCAGTATGTTGTCATGAATGTACAGTAAGGTTTGTATTTCAGCAAGACTTTTATGCCTTGAATTTTTCAGCTGAAGGGGCAGGACAGAAGTGAGAGGAAGAAAATCTGGTTATTTATCTTCCTAAGGAAGAAAAAATAAAATATTTTTTTTTTAAATCCTAAAGTTGAAGGTCTGTTAAGCTATTATTGTTGCTAGGTTCCCTATACTCCTATTAAAGCAAACACATTCCCACAATGAAGAACAGAACATATTGTCTGCCTTTGGCAAGACCTCATACTTTCAAATTTGCTAGCGGGAGGGAGAGTTGACAGTCAAATATATCATTTTATCACCCCTCCACTATCTGGCAAAACAACCATTATCAGCTGCTTGAACACCCAAACCAATGCCTTTCTATGATCATGGTCACAGTATGCACCCAGGTCTGACTTTCAAAAAGCAAAGGTCCCAATGAATGTCTAGATGAAGGTCAGTATCTATGTTTTACTACCTAGTTGTCTTTTCAGGACCTACTCAAATGAAAGGAAGCCTCTTAAGAGCATAACTGAATGTCCAGTAACATAATACCAGAGTCAAAATCCAAGCAGCAGGAGCAGTAGTCATACAAATAAAACCCGATTCTCCCCTTCCCTTTCCAAGTTTCCAGCAGCCCCAAAAGGCCACCTACTAAAGCTAGCTGCCAGCACACCATTTTTGGCCCATACAGTCTGTCCTATGATTTTTAATACTGCTCCATTTTCAGCCTCTTTGTGCATCAGCATTAATTTTATATCAAGTCAGGCCACATTTTTGGAGCACTAGAATTGCTGTTTGTGCCTAGATACAGGAAAACCCAATGCACATCTAGAAGTATCCACACATGAAACATATTAAGTTGGGATAAACGAGGAAAATAGCACTTTTCAGGTTTGCATATCAAGAAGATTAAGTTCCTAAATTACCTATTCTGACATTTGCATTATTATGCATTTCAGCATGTTAATCATTTTGTGACTGTTACATGTAAAATACTAAGTGCTTTGAAGGAAAGATCTGAAAGGATTTTTATCTTCCCAAATGCACAAGACACATGATGCTTCTTGCAACCATCTCACAATGTGCCTCCCCCCTGAAAAAACAAAACAGTGCATACATTTACAAGAAGTAAATAAGCACTTGAGCTAAGAATCCATTTTAACCCAGAAGCAGCTATAAACAGGGATTTTTCTCCAAGAGCCATCTACTTCATCCAGCTCCAGGGACTTCTGAATAAAGTGTGTATAGCTGTTAGCATTGAAAACTTACTTTACATGGTCACACTAAGATGAGAAAACCTTGAGGGACTTCTGAATAAAGTGTGTATAGCTGTTAGTGTGACCATGTAAAGTAAGTTTTCAATGCTAAGATGACAAAACCTTGTGGTATACTGTAGTACATGGTATGTGCTTTTTGACATAATTTCAAGTTTGCAGGGGGAAAAAAAAAAGGTACATCTGCATCATGTAGAAACAAAAACATTGCTCTGTATTCAAGAACATGGCTACTGAAGATTCGATCTCCCTCTTGATGGTACATAGGCCAGGAAAGCCAAACAGCAAGAATATGGCAACTGGAGGCTTTATTGAAAAAGGGAACACACATATTTGAAAAACAGAAGTAAACGTAGAGTTAAAGTTATTATTGCTGGAGCTAAGTCTCCAGGCATATACTCACCAAGCAAACTGCAACAATATAAAGAAAACAAAGGGATAAACCACAAGGCTTCAAATTCTACACCCTTCTACTTCCTAGTACCTCTGACCTTGAGTGGTAACTGTGGAATCAGTCCTGTGCAGCAGATGTCAAGTAGCTGCACCAAAACATCTGTACAGAATTTCTTTTCATACTAGCATGTAGAAAAATGCTTTCAATTTAGTGCAATGGAAGAATTTACAAAGGGATTCAGGATCGTGGGGAAGAGCAGTAGTAATTTCTCACTCAAGAAGCTGCATGTTTGGAAACAGAGAAAGACTAGCCTCCGTGACATGAAGAGAAAGAAAAGTAAAAACAAAACCGTGCCTGGAAGAGTAGAGTTAGAAATACTGTTCTGTGGTGTTCAAGAACTTCTCTGGACTTACCACACTAATTTCTTTCTGTGCATTTTTGATACCATCATCATCTTCCTGTCTCTCCTCTTCCTCCTCCTCAAACAAGCTTAACACTTTCTTAGCTCGGGTCTTGATATCTTTCTCCAGAGCTGGTGGGGATGTTGCAAACAGATCAGAACTGCTGGCTGGCTCTGAGGATGTTGTTGCAAAAGGCTGCAAATTAAGAAATTGACATGTCAGCCTGTTATTTAGTTCAGGTTTTTCTAAAAACCCGCTAAGTTTTCTTGGTTAAATTCCAGCACCTGTCAGAATTCTGAAACCCATTACCAGGCAGACAACTACATTCAACTCATTTTTCTCAGGTACACAGAATAGCAACATGCAGATTAACAAGAGACACTAGATAAAGAGAACACACTTTATGGCCCTGAAGGAAACAGAACTTTCCTCCCGTACCCTGCACTGTAGCTCTGTTGATAAGCAGCTTCCTCCATAAAGTTTCCTCCTCGTCCATGTGTCAGGTTGCATTTGCACTCTTGAGACTGCATTCAGCAGCTCTGCCATCATCTGAGGTACCTAGTTCATGCAACTTGGGATTCTCTGGAGTGGACAGCACTACCTGAACCTTGAATATGGCCAGGAAAGTGCAGAACATAACTACTCTGTAAAGTCATCAGCTAGTAATTCCCTAACAATCACTCAGTAAGACCATGCCCAAGATTAAATTCTGCTGAAGCTTCTTCAGTTACATACTCAATAATACAGTTCAGTAGTGTCCTGTAACAGCATTGCCCAGGAGAAATTCACAATCCTGAAAGCCACAGCTACCAATACCATCTAGAACTCATCAGACAGTATGTTGAAACAGAGTTACTGAGTTTGAAACAAAGCCTACACATTAAGATAGGCCCTTTAAGGGAAAGCTCTGTTCATTGGAATGAGGATTGGCCAACCCATATCTGGAAGAAGAACAAAACAGACATCTCCCATCATCCCCAAACACCCCCTCCCAATTTTCTCCCATGTATATCAGTTGGGAAACAACGTGGAATTTAAGTAATTTAATCAATTTGCTGTTTGACTGACAAGTGATTTGCTAAATGGAGACAGTTATTCTCTCATGGGCAATAGAAGAGGGACCGCAGAGAAAGAATTCTATCCCAGAGCAGCACTGTTGGATGGTTGTTTGTATTTTTTTTTTTCTTTTAAACTGAACCTTTACCAGACTTCATATTAATGTAAGAAAATCTCACTTTTTCTGTTGTTTGCTCCCCCACAACATCTCCTCCTCTAGGCACAGGAAGGGCTTCATGCTCTTCTAAACGCCACAACGTATCTTCTACCCGGTTAGACTTTGCTGCTTTATAGGGCAAATCTTCCTTTTCCTCCTTTTCTTCTTCATTAAAGAAAGGTGGTGCTTGTGCTGGTTTTACTTTCTCCTGCAAAATTAAGAGAATGTTGGTGACACAAAATTAATGGGTATGTCAGAAGCATACACTGCTGTGGGATAGCAGAGTCTCAGTCTGCCTTCTGCAGGACTCCAGGACACTGGCAACACGCTCGACTTCTACTTTCCTCCCACGGGACATTCTGTTTTGTCACTTGATTTCTAGTGTTATAGGCTCTCAAATCTTGCTGAAGAGTGCCAGAAAGCAGTTGCAAGCTTAGAGCAGATGCCCTGGGAATCTTGTCTGGTTGGTGCACAGTCGCCTGTGACTGCCAGCAGCTAGACTGTGGTTTGCTTGTTTTTTCTTCTACTCCCAAGACTATTATCTTTATGGGCTGTGACAACTGTTCTCCTGGTAAGCAGAAAGGCAAGGGGGGGAAGGAGAGGTGGCATGCACACACCTACAGGAACTCCCACTGCAGATACAGCTGCATTAAGCTTTTGCAAGTCCTACTCTCAACTCCAAAGCACAACCAGACAGGCAGTATACTATGGGCTAAGCTACTAAGACAGAGGATAGCAAAAGCAGCCTCAAGAGGGAGGCAGTAAGAAATGTATAGACACATCTGAATCAGCTTGGGTTTAAGTGACACAAAGGGTGAAGCTGTAGCTTCACAGTCAGCAGTAAGCCATTTGTTCCTTTTAACAGTATTTTCTGGTTGAGAGCTCTCAAAACATCTTCAGGGAGGGCTTTTAGCACAAATCAAATTTTAGGCTAGTGGTCAAGAAAATGTTGAAATCTCTATTAGGCTGATGGTAGTAAGAAGTTACATGAAAGAGTTCAGTTTGCTGAACACATTCCAGTGTTCCAAATTTGCTAGAACTACCATTGTATAGAACAAGTTAGCCTTACATTCAGTATCTAACAAGGAAGATAGACCATAAAGACTAGGTGTTGTACATCATTTTTAAAAGAAAGGGGAGGTACCACTGCAGCCGTAGAAGCTGAAGGAAGTAGCGTGGATTGGGAGCTGAAGAGGGATTCTCCATTAACAGCATCATCTTCAAACAACAACGACACCTTCTGTGGCTTTCTCTGGCTGCAATGAGAGTGAGGAGAAAACAGAACATTAGGTGCAAAAGTTTCAGAGGCCATGCACTGCATCTATTCAAAAATTATCACTTAGGACAATCACTTGCAGCAAGCGGTCCCAGATACAGGACTCAGCTTCCTCACTGCCTCAACAGTTTTCCCACCCTCCATTCTTGTCTGCACAGCTTTCTGCAGAAGTGAAAATAAAAAGAGATCAAGAGGATTTTATATTGCAAGCATGGAAACGGAAAGCCCAGTTCAGTGGTGGCAAGGACAGTGATCCACCAGAGGTACAAAAGAGGTAAGAGAACCCAGCCTGCCCATTCCAACTCTACTTCCTCCTCAGCAGCAGTAACAAGGAACAACACTTACAGCATGCAAGTGATGTGTTGCGTGTTGTGTCCCCCCACCCTGGACTGTCACCTCTCTTTAGTGATTGAAAATAGATCCTCCTCATCCTCTTCCTCAAAGAGGCTTGTCTTCTTCAGAGGTTTAGGCTGACTGACAGTGCTAGCTGGTTTTGCAGGGTCCTCTTTTCGGTCGTTTTCAGAAGGGAGTTTAGCTGGCTTGGAGACACTCCAGTGTTCCTTAAAAATAAAGACCCTTATGTTTTCATTTTGTTTTGGTCAAAGCCACCTTCCCATCTTCTCTACAATGAGAAACACTTCAGCGTATTAGCAGTCCTTGCATCTCTCTACTATTTTATGTTCCTGCCTTTATGTTAGCTCCTGCAGCCGGACATCGCTCAGGCTTTGCAGAGGGCTTGGCCACCTTTTGGTATTTCCCCAGCAAAACAGGGTACACACACTTTACTACTATAGCTGCTCTTGACAACTGAGGTCAGAATCAACTGTAGTCACAGGACTGATGTCACTCAGCAGAACCTGATCTGAGTCACTTAAATAATTAGCAAGCTCTGATGTATGGGGGAAAAAAAACCAAACAAATCAACCATGCAACACCCACACACAAGACACTTCACCACTAGAGTGCATGATGCTGCACACTTCCTCAACTTTAACCCACAGTACTTTCCCCCCT
This sequence comes from Merops nubicus, assembly GCF_000691845.1. Classification (NCBI taxonomy): domain Eukaryota; kingdom Metazoa; phylum Chordata; class Aves; order Coraciiformes; family Meropidae; genus Merops; species Merops nubicus. The sequence continues at coordinate 3,783 of NW_008625620.1, read as the reverse complement.
ACTCTGAAGCTGGCATTTTATCAAGCCTACCCACTGAACAGGGGGAAAAAAAAAAATCTACATTAGAAGGAAACATTTCTGGGCTTAGAAAAAATTTCTGGCTTGTATGTTTTCTTATTCCCATCTTTGCCCCATTCTCCATCTCTGTTTATCCCCTTTCTGAAAGGGACTACAGGCATGTTGAAGTATAAATTTGATTTATTCTACATTAAGATAAAAGTGCATCTAAAGATATTACTAGTATCCACTAAGTAAGCAATTACAGAACAGATAATAAAAATAAATTTACACAAAAGAGTAATTTTGAGGGGTAAGAAGGCTAAGAACAGTCTGCATCCTATTCCTATGAGTGAATTCAGTGACTCTCCAGACAAGTTTTTAATTTACTTAGTGTCTCTGGCTTTCATTTAAGATGCAAGACAACACTTAATCCATCTCTAGAAGAGGGCTGCTCTCTGGGAACCCTAGTTATTTGTGTTTCACTTTTCCCATCCCTAGATGAAAAAAACAAACAAAACCAAGCAAACAAGCTCCACCAAAACCCAAGCAAACAAACAAAAAAAACCACCAAACAGCACCAGATACAAGAAAAGCTCAACACATATCTAGAACTGCTACTTTCCTTATAGAAATTAAAGCAGTATGAGCAAACTTATTTTTCCCTTTTGGTATTTTTAGGTCGTATTTGTTCACAGCAGCCTCCATTTGCTGTTGATTTTCTATAAATTACATTGAAAATATGGATTTTTCTCTTCCATATGACTTCTCAGGCCAAGAATCAGCTTTCTCAGCTGCAAGCAAGTCACAGTACCAGGGCAGGCATGGCATGTGGGCACAGCAGAGTTTAACTATGGTTCCCATCTCAACAGTTTTATGCTTTGCCCAGCATAAAGCCCAGGAATCCCCTTTAACCAAATCTTACTCCTCAGTACCTCCTCATCACTGCTGAACAATAAGCTGGAGGCTTTCTTGAGTGGCTCTGGCTGTTTTGGTTTCTCTTCCGAGGGTTTTTCCTGTTGCTTCTTCACAGGTACTACACCAAAGAGATCCTTAAAATAGAATTTAAAAATACATATATATAAAAAGCCAAAGCCATAATGAAGAACTTACTGAGAAGTCACCAGCATGCAAGACACTTGCCATCCACTTCTCAGTTAAGCAGGATAGAGAAATGGTATTTTGTGAACCCTTTTGAAGACAATTTCAAGGGTGATACAGTATTGCAGTACAGGGAATTCTGTGCACACACCACTTAATAGACCACAAACCTTAAACACAGAGCCTGGTTTTGGCCCACAGATTCTCTACCAGAAGGCTTGACAAGCAGCCAAAAAACCACCACACAGCAATTCTCCTGCACAGCAGCTCACACAATGGGGCACTGTTTCTACATCTACATAATGAAATAGAAAATTAATCCTGTTTTGAGAGGACAGGGAACAGGCAAGCTGAACCACTACCACTGGGTAAGAACCAAGGTTTTTCCCCTGAAGACATTTATACAGGTTGTTATATAAGCATCAGACTATACAAAAATATATTTTCACTTCACCACCTAACACTTACTTATGCTTTTCTCCACTGAACTTGAACTTCAGTTTCATTACAGAACCTTCACAGCAGATACCAGAGACCTTACCACACCACGAAATACTTCACCACCCTGACAGTTGCTTCTGAATAGCCCTTATTCAGAAAGGTGAGCTGGAAGCAGCCTCCTCTCAAACAGAAAACCTTTAACCATGAGTTTGCAGAAGTCACCTAACTTATGGCTCTGAGCAGGCCTCCTATATGCCTTAGGTTAAGATTATAGGGTAAGTTAACTCACCATGAAGGGTGCTGGCCCAGAGTTGAAAGCTCTTTAGAGGGTGTGTGGAAGTGAGTGAAAAGACAAAAGCACACACTAATTCAATTTTTTTTTTTTTCAGTTTCTTGCATAAATTGTGCTCTAACCTTAGTTTCCACACTAGCAGCCACAACTCTCACACACTGAAAAGTGAGAAAGAAGGAATTCACCAGCCATGACACAAGAGAAGCAAGAAGTCATCCATGTGGCCAGGTATCACAGGCCAGAATAAAACAGCTTCCTGGTGCTCTCACACATTCTATTGCTCAGTGTTCTCTAGTCCTATCAATCAGAGGGATAACACCTTTCTTATTTAGGTCCAGAGATGACATGCACTAGCTGCAAAACTAAAAAGACACCAAAAACTCAAAAGAGTCCCTGCTACCACTCTCCTCCATAATGCTGTCCTCATGCTCAGAACTGCTACATAACGCAATATTGATTTAGGGCTCTAATTTAGAGCTCTGTTTACAAGCTTAGTGTGGTTAACTTCTGAATGTTTCCTCCTGCATTTGCAACAGGCTGTGCAGAAGGGTTCCCACACACAGGCAGTATCAGGAAGTGGTACTTACCTCGTCATCATCATCAAATAAGGAGAGTGCAGCTTTTGTCACGGACTTGCTGGTGGGGAGAGATGTAGCTTTGGACTTCACAGTTTTACTGGTTGAAAACAAGTCCTGTGCAAACCAAAGAAACATCACTTTGCAAAGCAATGCTACATATTTAAGAACTTCAAATGGGACGTTTGTATTTTTCCTTTTAAAGAAGTAAAGACTGTCTTACTCAGATGTACAAATCACCTGCAACTACATAGGAACTCCCATCAGCTCTGCAGATTACTTGCAAGCTGGAAGCAGATGACACACAATTACACATATGCAGTCTTTCATGATTCTTGTTCTTAATTTGCTGACCTTTCCCCTCTTCAGGTATGCAATTTATACCTGTTCATACCACACAAGTTTAACAATATGAAGATAGGGAAAATATTCCCAGAGATTTCATTCCTGAAGCAAAAAGGAACTTCCAGTATGGCTGGGAGTAGACGCATATGTGTCAGAGTTCCCAGTCCTACAAATAATTAAGGAATCCCCAGATATGAGTGGACTGAAGTCAGGGTCACTAAGATCCCAATAATTTATGTAGGAATTTATTAAAGAGATACTCACTTCAGTATCCTCCTCATCAGAGAAGAGTCCCCTCTGTTTTCTTGGAGGTGTTTCAGATGAAGACTTGAAGTTCTCACCTGAAGATGATTGACCCTTTAGGAAAAGAAAGACATTGTATCAGCACTCATTTAGATTCAGTAAAGGCAGGTACATCATATGACACTTTCTAAGAGGTATGTTGCTAGTGGTGTCCTAGCAGTTGAAGAGAGAGAACACAAGCTTGTCACACATGGGCTGAAGTCCAAAACTCCTGTGCTGAGTAAATTCCTCACATGCCGCCAGAGCTATGCACAAGGGACTTGCAGGCCCTACATAGACCTCTCCTCTCACCACCATCCTTCTCAGCAGAAAAATGTGTGCAGCAACTCATGCCAGACCCCCTCATGAGTTAAATGAAAACGGTGTTTTGTTTTGTTTTTTTTAAAGCATGCTGTGTTTTGTAAAGGAAGAGGGAAGTTTGTGCCAGCCATCATTTCCTGCATTAACACAGCACAGCCCCAGCCTGCCACCAGCTATATTGCCATTAAACTCAAAATGATTCCAGACCCAGGCACTACTGTCAGCAAGCCTGGAGTACAGAACAGCCCTCACTTCCTGACAGAAGAATGGTGCTGCTGAATCAGTTCTCATTTCTCAAGCCCTAGGAGATCAGAACAATGGCATCAGATGACCTCCCACCACCAGCCCCACTCCACTGACCAAGGATACTCTTGCATTACACCAGAAACAAAAGCTTTAGCCCTTGTCATAGAATCATAGGGGTTGGAA
>NW_008625619.1:3838-4350 GCF_000691845.1 Merops nubicus | reverse complement strand
CGGTGCCAGGAGGACTCGGTAATTTCCAGTTTGGTCCCTGATACTCCCGGTGATAAGAAAGAGAGCAGATGAAGGAGAGATTAGTCGCTAATCTCCCAGGGAAGATGACTCTGGGAGCTGGACACCACAGAGGGGACACACGCAGGGGGGGGAGGAGCTGGGATTTCCCTGATGCTGCGGCCCATCCTTTTCCCCCATCTTTTTTTGTTTTCAACAGGGTATCTTCTCCTGGGCAGGAGCTTGCTCATGTCAAGCACCAAGAAGCTTGTGCCCCGGTGAAGCACTGGGTGCGGGACAAGGCAAGTGGTGCCCACCTGTGAGCAGTGGGCAGAAGCACACTCTCCCTCCAACATCCCCGTCCTCGATGCAGCTCTTGAAGGCTCCTTGGCATGTCTATTTAACCACTGAATGACGGCCAGTGCCTCAAACTCTCCTGAGAAGAGCCAGACACCAGCTCTCTGCTGCCCACATCCTGCTTCGGGGTCCCCTCCCTGTCCCACCATGCCCAGGGT
>NW_008625619.1:3172-3564 GCF_000691845.1 Merops nubicus | reverse complement strand
CTGCTCCACAAGCATTAATGCCCGCAGCCACCGCCCAGGCCAGCTTATCTCAACCTGGTGTGCGGGTTCACCAGCAGGCTTAGCATGGTTGGGAGCTGGCAGGCGAAGGCCCAGGCTGCTGGGATGCTGCTTGCCCTCCTCGGGTGGGTCTCCTCCTGCGTCACCACCTTCGTGCCACTCTGGAAGAACCTCAACCTGGAGCTGAACGAGCTGGAGGTGTGGACCATGGGGCTCTGGCAGGTCTGCATCGCCCGGGAGGAGTGGGGTGTTGAATGCCAAGCCCATGGCTCCTTCCTGGCGCTGCCACCCGAGCTGCGTGTCTCCCGTCTCCTGATGTGCCTTTCCAACGGGCTGGGGCTGCTGGGGGGGCTTCTTGCTGCCCCAGGGCTGGG
>NW_008625619.1:1028-2900 GCF_000691845.1 Merops nubicus | reverse complement strand
CGTCGGGCCTGGCTGGGGGCCACCACCTGCACCCCAAAAACACGGACCTGGTCATCTAGGAGTCGGGGTCATCTAGGAGTTCCCACTTCACGGACGGCTCCTACGCGTTCTACAGGATGATTTGCGAATTCCTATGGCAGTCCCGCAGATTTTTTCCCTTCCTCCGTGTGTCGGCTTCCCTTTTCTTCCTTGAGGAGGAACAGCTGGAGGAGCTGCAGCACTCACCGGGCGAGCGCGGGAGGGTGGCGAGGCAGAGGCAGAGCAGTGGGCAGCACGCTATGCTCCTGATGCCGTTTGTGGCAGATGATGAGGTGCTGGCATCCCCTGCCTATGCCCCGTAGCCAGGGCTGCTGCAGCCACCAGCTACGGCCCAGTGCCACGGCTTGTTCCCTGCGTGTCTGTGCCCCCCGATGTATTTGCAATAAATTACCGTGGCCCTCGGCAGCGTGTTTCTGTGCTCTGCACACGCAGCCGCGCCCTGCATGAGGTGTGAGGTGAGCGGGGATGAGCGGTGGGAGCTGCAGGGGCAGCGCTGCCACTCCAATGATGCTTTGGTCTGTCTGGAACAGACTGGGGGAAAAATAGAGAGGTGGAAAACAAGGGGGAGAGGGGAAAAAGGGAGAGGAGGCGGTGCCAAGGAGCGCCGTGCTGCGAGGGCGGGACGCCAGCAGCCGCGGCCCCAGCTGCAGCCTCATCTTCTCATGGCTAAGACGATAAAGCCGTTAATTGCGGCAGAGTGCTGGGGAGGGAGCGCCTCAGCCGCGCTGGTTACCTGAGCACAGGAGGCAAGAGCCGTGTTTTGGGGGGCTCCTTATGACCATTCCTTCCACATGCTCCCAGTTCAGCTGTGAAAACCAAGCCCCTGGGCGACCCGCAGTGCGGAACACCAGGCTGGCCCAACGCCCCCAGTCCCGGCAGGAGCCAGCCCGCTGCTGCAGCACCGATTAAAAGCCGAGTTCACCGCGGGTTTAATCCCTGCGGGCTCAAAGCCGCCGCGGGCGCGTGACCGAAATCGAGGAAGCCTTGGCCAACAGCGGCAGTCCTAGGGGAAGCAAAGTCCGCTCTCCTCCGAGAGTCCCCTTTTGAAATGTGCACTTTGTTCAGCTGCAGAGGGGAGAAGGGAGCGGCTGGGCAGGGAGAGGGAACGGAGATGATCCGCCGGCACTCCTCATGCTGCCGGGGCTCGGGGCATGGCTGGTCACGGGGAGAGGCGGGTGCTCGGCTCTTCCTGATGGGGATCAAGGGAGGTAGCACAGGGGCCTGGAGGGCAGCGTTCCTGGCCAGTCTGTGCACTTTCTCTAAAGCTGCTGGTAGCTGCTCTGGAGGGCTGTGACCAACGCTGAAAGCGGAGATGCTGTTTTGGCCACAACTTGTCACCTGTGCCGTGGGGAAATGGGAAGACAAGGCACTGAGCAAAGGTTTCCAGCCTGGGGACCCTCTTCCCTTCCAGGCCCATTCAAATGTCACAACACCCCAGGCATCACCTGGACTCCAGAGAAGTCTTGGCTAGGGTTTTTAATGCTTCGGACTTGGGCTGGACCGTTTCACAACAGGGGTGAAAAAAAGCTGGCGGGGCAGCAGCTGCAGCTCTGCAGCCTCCCATCACTGGGACAAGGCCCAGAGAGGGTTTGGGTACAGGCAGCTCAAGCCTCCTGAGATAAAGGTGCTTCTACTTCACCCTAAAAGAACTGGGAGGATGCAGGACTCTCCCACGGGAGCCTTTTATCCCTAAATAATGGGGGAACAAGCACCAGCAGAATGGTGATACCACACCAGCAGCTCCCAAAGACAGCTCTGCTAGTTAAAATGAATTCTGTGCTAGGAACAAGTCCTGGAAATATCTATCTTTTGCTGGAAATGTGCTGGAAAACC
>NW_008625619.1:314-963 GCF_000691845.1 Merops nubicus | reverse complement strand
TGGTCTTCCTCTCTTCCAACACTGCTGAGGAGAAGTCTGTGCTACGTCAGCGTGGTGCCAGCAGCAGCAGGTAAAAGGTGCCATTACAACACAAGGGCCTGTTAGCAGCTCAATATGTAATTAAAGATTCCAATAGTAAAGAAACCAGAGATTCTGGCTACAGGAAGAGCACTGTTTTTTCCTCTTCTTCAGTATTTTAATGGGAATGGTCATCCATGGCTGCTCGCTCAGGACCGGCAGGCTCCCAAAGCCCCCGAAGGAAAGCAGAGCAGCCTGCAGTGGGAAGGGGCTCAGGGATTTTTTTAGGACCCTCCAACCATCAAACATCGCCCCAGGACCTGCCTGTGTTACTTTGCCAACAGGTTTTTTTTTTTGCTTCCTTTTTTTTCTGTTGAAGCCAGAAGGAAACTTAAGGCACAACACCAGAGTGAAATAAAACCACGGGAGGAGCGTTTTTATTCTAACATAGAACAAATGCTTTTATTGCACTTCCAGAAACATCTGCATAGTCCTAAGAAACAGGATGCCCCCTCCGCTGGCTTGGAACGTTTGGTTTAAAACAAGTGCCGCAGCTCAAAGCCCAGGGCAGGTGCCTGCCCCAGGAAACGCAAACAGGGCACATCTTCTACATAAAGTCAGTCAAAAAAAG
>NW_008625619.1:0-231 GCF_000691845.1 Merops nubicus | reverse complement strand
CCCCAACCAGGCACTGGGAACCCACCAAAGGAGAGGGGAGTTTGCCTCCCAATGTGAGGGGGACAGCGTGATCTCCCAGCGAGCTGCCCCGTCGCACAGCCGGGCAGGAGAGAATCTTCTCAGTCCTGTCCTGGCACTGTCCCTACCACTGCTGGCTCGTGCCTTTCCCAGAGGAAGGCTCCTGCTGCTTTTCTTTTGCCAGTTAGGCACAAAAGGCAAACACCCGCTAGA
>NW_008625618.1:2915-8938 GCF_000691845.1 Merops nubicus | reverse complement strand
AGAGCTCCCAACTTATTACAGAGCAGGGTATAAACAGAACAAATAAATATAGAGCTGCTTTATTACAAGGTTGGCCAGCTCTGGTGGCTGGCTGATTACAGGGCAGGCTGCTCCAGCGCAATGCAAGCCCAGACCGCTCATTGACAACTTCGGCGCACTCCCACCGCACTCCCGGCTGCCCCCGCGCCCCAGCACAGGGCGAAGGGGAAAATAAAAGCTTAAACAAATAGTGAGTAAGCGATGAGCAGGGGCAGGCGGGATCACCAGCCTTGCAGACGAGCACTAAAAATACAGTTTATTTTCCTAGGGAGCCAGCAACTTCCAAAACTGGAGATATTAAAAAAAAAAAAAAAAAGAGGAAAGAATAAAATGCCATAAGAATTATAGATCCACGGCGTGGGTGGGGGAAAGACCCAAGAACAAGGAAAGAAAAACATAGTGATGAGTAAGACACACACATGACGTACACAAATACACCGAGACGGAAATGCATAAGCCTCCTGCACACAGAGGCACATGCAGGCACCCGCAGAGGCACACGTGCGGGGCCGGCTCCGGCGGGGATGGAGCCAGCTCACGCGCTCTCCTCTCCCCGGGGCTGAGGACATCAGGCCCCTCACACACGCACACGCATCTTTCCAGGGCTCGGGCTGAAAGGCCGCTTTGTCTCCCGGACCCCGGCGCTCTCTCCACCTGGGTTCTCGAGCCACCACCGGTGAGGCGGTGGCCACCGTCCCCAAGGGCTCCCGTGAACACCTTGGTGCTGAATCCCTGGCACCCGACACAAGCCACGGACCCTGCGGTGGAGCAGAGGGTCAGGGCGCGGACCCAGCCAGGCCAGGAGCCTCCTGGCTAGCAGCCGAGGCAGCCCAATGGTCGGGCAGCCCGCCAGCATGCCAGCCCCCGGCGTGCCCACAGGAGATGAAGGAGGGATGGAGACCTGCACGTCCGTGGGGCTGTGGATCAGGAGGCTTTAAAGGAGTTGATTTAGTATTGTCCCATCTGCCTTGAAACAGGCACTTGAGGAAGGGATGGAGGTTGCCTCGGGTCATCACAGTGCTGAACAGAGCCCTTATAGTGCGGGGCAGGAGAAAGGGGCTACTTTGGGATGAGCTGGCTCCCCTGGGCACAGCTGGGTGGGACTGTGGGACTGCTGTGGTCCCCCATGTCCCCTGTGCACAGCTCTGCCAAGGAGATGCTCCCCCAAACACCTCTGCACAGTGATAGATGAACATCACCCTGACCACCAGCCCCAGCAAAGTCCCCACAGCACTTCAGCACCTCTGAACGGTCCCCAGGGCACGAGCTGGGGAGAAGAGGCAGAGCTGGAAACGAAACCAGGTAGTTGTAGTGCTGTGCAGCCTTCCTCAGCAGTTTGCAAAGGCCCCTTCCCTGAAGGCACCCCTGTGTGTCCCACGGGACAGCCTTGCACATGCCCAGCCTCATGCCCACAGCCCCACACACTGCCCACGCTGCTCGGCAGCAGAGCCTGGCCACCATGCTCTCAGGCAAGTTGCATGGGGTGAAGTGAGATACAGCAGAGCCTCAAAACTCTCTCCACGCCCTGAATGGGATGACAGCACCCAGATCACACCAAGGCACCTGCCACCTCTGCATTTCTTCTGCCCTCACCATCCACCATCACCTGCACGGGCAGGTCCCACAGCAGGCACACGGCGAGCCTGAGGCCGGCTGGGGCCACGGCAGCAGCCCCCACGGCTGCCCCCCTCCAGCCTGGGGAGCGGAAAACGGATCTCTGCAAAGGGCAGCTCATGCGGAAGCTGTTCGCATCCCGTAGTGCGGGCCCGACGGGTGAGGAGCAGGGCAGCTCCCGGGTCGCCGGGTTATCGGATGATAACAAGCGAGCACAGCCTGAGCACGCGACTTCCAGCAATGCAAGGCTGCTTCCTTTGTTTTGGGAAAACAAGAGGGGAACGAGACCTTTTCTGGCACGTTCTTGCCCGGCCTGAAGCTGTCCCCCACTTGCACCGGCTTGGAGAGGAGCCGTCCCCTCTGCCCGGCTCCTGGCAGGAGGAGGGGGCCGGGGCCAGCCCTCGCCCTTTTCGCCTTTCCCACCTCTGCGAGGAGCAGGGCTGGAGCTGGTGCCACACTGAGCGGGGCTGGACAGCCACTCCTGGCCTCTGATGGGGATCCCAGATAGCTCCCCAGCCTGGCTGTGCCACGGGCTTGCAGCTCCACCGGAGACCCTCTGGTCCTGCCTGCACTGGGTCATCTTCCAAGCACCCTGAGAGGGTGATGCTAGGGCTTGGGGGAGGCAAGACACCCATACTTTGGCCTGTGGGGAGCCTACCATGGTAGAGTTAGGTCAACGCCTTCCCCGTTACCAAATGCGGGGCTGAGCCCGGTGGCACAGGGTCTCGGGCATACATTCCCCTCCCTCCCATGGACCTGCTCCATCCCCGCAGCAGTACCCCCAGCTCCCCGGAGAGCTGCGGGTTTGATGGGGGTGTGCGAGACCCCCCTCCACCCCTTCCCCAGCGGAGGAGGAAACATAATAAGAAAAATAAAATTTATAAGCAAGGCGGTAATTACAGTGTGGCTACAAAAGGCTGCCTCCTCAGGGCCATCATTATGTGGCTAAATTTAACGCCCCGCATGGCTGCTCGGGGAGGGGGGAGCCACGTCCCGGGGCTCTGAGCATCCACACAGACGCCGGCTCCTGCTACCTTCCCTCCGTGCCGGCCAGGGCAGCACAGCTGAATGGCAGCCAAGAAAGCCATAAAGCAGGTCAGAATTTTTTTAATAGTCTATTTACCAAGATGCTGTTTTTACTGCCGAGGTTTCTCTCGTTTTATCTCTGACTTTTTTTTTTTCCCCTCGCTCCTCTTTTTTCCCTGACTCCTGAACAGACTGGGCTGTATTTTCTGTTTTAGGTTCCTCTCTCTCACTTGCTCTAAATACTATTTTCAGAACTCTAATTTTATACGGTATGTCTTTTTTTTTTTTCTTCTTTTTTTTTTCTTTTTTTTTTTTTGGTAAATATTTGCCATGACTAAGCCAGGACACATCCCGTTTAAAAGGCTCCCATCCCACAAAACATCAGCCCTTTAATGACATGAATCTCATTAGCTCTCCCCATGAAAAGAGGTATAGAAAGGGAGCATCACTCAGCCCCTCTGAGTTCCTGTATCTGCACAGACATATATTTAGCTGTGTGTACAGTACAGTCGCAGGAGGGGACAGTCTGGGCACATGCACACCACCGCATTCAGCCAGAGGGGGACAGAGCAGGGGCCACTGGGACCAGTGGGTTTTGGGATATCCGTCTGTCTGGGATGGGGTTGGGAAGGGCTCTGGGCCCAGTGGAGCTGGAGCTGGTCCCCAAGTGCTAGCATCGAGGCACAGAGGAGTCTCAGAGCTCCTCCAAGCTGGGAGTTGGGGCCCTCTAAAGGATATTCTCCAGTGAGAGGGGCCAGCTGTGTAGAGTCCACCCATGCAAGGAAGCAGGCTGTGAGAGAAGACTGTGCTCTCCAAGTCTGCAGCCCCACTGGCCAGGTTCAGCACTGGGTGGCAGATACTGGCTGCACACTTGAAGCTTGATCCCAAAGGACCAGCACAGTGTCCCGGGAAAGTTACTGGGTCAAATAGCCCAGAGAGGTTTCTTTACTGAGGTGAAGCTCTGTCTGCACCCACCTACAGACTCCAAACACTGGAGCTTGCAGAGCATCTGCAGCCTGGGTGCAAGCACAGTAACCCTGGGGAGCAAGCAGAGCTTCCAAGAACTCAAGGCTTGTCCAGCCTTTCTCCCAGTAGAGTCTCCATCTGTAACAGAATCTTCTGTTGGGGAACCTGTCCATCCACAGTCCCATGCTGGGCATGGTCATCCCTACTTCAGCATGGTCTTCCCTTCCCCAGCATGGCCACCCTCTCCTTGGTGTGGTCTTTCCTTCCTCAGCATACCATCCCTTCCTTGACACTGACATCTCTTCTGCGGCACAGTCATCCATCTCTCAGGATCGTCCCTCTTTCCTCTTGGTTCAACAGGTCTCTGGTACCAGAGGGTGAAACCCCAGGAGATGCCACAGGCTTCCCCATGGCTGAGATCTCACCTACAGAGCCTGAAGTCAAACACAGCAGGAGAGGTCCGCGGAGAAGAATTTGCTCTCTCTTTCCCAGATCCTCTCTGCATTTTCCTTCTCATTTCTAGTCCAGCCAGGTTACAGTGCATATTCCTCAGCCCCACTACACCTCTACCATGCTGGCATTGCGTGAGCAAGTTAGCATGACCTCCTCCTCCAGGGCTGTCTTCAGCAAGCCAGCTGCAAAAGCTGTGCAAACCTACTGCTGGGCTCGTGGTGTGGGGCATGGCTGTGCTCTCCACATTCACATGGGTGCTCCTCCACATTTTGGAGGAGACAGCAAGAGAAATAACCCTGAGAAGGGCTGTAGACAGGCAGTGCCATGCAGACACCAGCACTGCTGCAGACATTGCAGTGAGTGAGCAGCACAAGTTCTCCAATACATAAATAAACCTGCTGGGATTTCACTTCCCTGCTGTTTTCTTTAAATTGCTTTAAAGATATGGTTTCGGCAGCTGAGGAGACCCAGCATTAACCAATACCACCAGCTCAGGAAGCAGATGCCCACAGCCAAAAGATAACACACCCAGGCATGGGGGGGTGTCACCCTATTCCCCACACTGGGGCCACATTTCCAAGCATTTCCATAATCTGGAGAGCAAAACACGACTGGAAGGGGAGGCTCACACCCCCCCAGGCACACGGCTCCCAGAGCTGGAGCTTTCTGCAGCCGTGCTGGGAGCCGGAGCCCGCGTGCCGAGCAGGACTCCGCGTGCGCACGCCCCGCCGAGCCAGGCTCCCCCCTGGCCCCCAGCAGCCAACATTAATTCATTAACAGTCCCATTAACACCCAGCTGTGGTTTCCCCCCAAACTCAGGCAGGGACCCACTCCCCTGTGACAGCTGCTGACAGGCCAAGTTTCCACCTTCAGCCCTTCTGGAGTTCTGTATAAAAATAAGTGGGGCTTTTTTTCAAAAGGAAAACTGTATTTCCCCTATCCGCACGCCCGCGCACACGTGAAGGACTCACAGCAGGAAATTGCTCCAATTTTCCCCACCCACAAACACATCACCTTTGGCCAGAGACCAAACGTGGGCATTCTGAGCCCAAAATACCATTTTTTTTTCTGCACCCAGAAGACAAGCAGCTGGCGTGATCCTGGGCTGGGCTAAAGGAGGTGCCTGCTCCCTGACCAAGAGGTGCTGGAAGACCCAGCAGTCCTGCCACCAGGGCCTCATCCAGCATCCCCAGCAAGGCAGCTGCCGGCACTTCCCAAGGAGTTGCCCTCCTGGCATGGCTGAGCACTCTGTTTGGGATCTGGTACCCAATTTCGGTTTTCCTCTTTTCATCGTCTTTCCCAAACAGCTGTGAGCACCAGATGTTCCAGCAGCCCAAGGAGATGCCCAGCCCAGCACCTATTTGGGACCTTCTGCCCAACATCTGTTTTCTCCTTTTCCACAACACCCTCTTTCATTAACAGTTGTGAGCACCAGTTGATGTTCAGGAGACAAGCTGTGACTCTCCAGAGACCCTGGAGCACCCTATGCCCCCTCCCAGGGGCTGATGTCCTTGCCCTACAAGGCTCTGCAGCCTGTGTCAACAGCCTAGGACCTGGGTGTCTTGAGGCTCTCACTGGGAAACTGGAGACCAGGGAGCAGAGACCTCCATGAAATGCAGCCCCTTGCAGATCAGAGCACTGCACAGGGCAGGCCAGGAGTGCTACCTTGAGTATGTCACCAACAGAGTGGCTTCAGCTCTTCAGAGAGGACAAAGCAAGAGCCACGTATCTCCCAAGGTGCCTGGCTGCTAGCAGAGCACCCTGCATCCCTTTGATCCAGAGCTGTTCACCTCACCGGGAGCCCTCAAACTACTCCTTCCTTTAAATTGCAAAGCTCACAAACACCCTATAGGGTTGCGTGTCTGTACGTTGTCTCTATATTTGTGTACACACACGCACACAACACACAGAGATTTATTCGTGTT
>NW_008625618.1:453-2884 GCF_000691845.1 Merops nubicus | reverse complement strand
CGGTTCAGGATACATCCCAGGACGAAATTCCAGCCAGCCCTGGAGCCAAGAACATCAGTGGCCCCGGCGTTTGCTGCCCCCTCTGCCTGCGCACACACTAAATACGGAAAGGGAGAGGTATAAATAGAGAGAGAAACACATGAATGGCCCTGTTTCCTTACACAGATGCATAGGACGTGAAGGTCCAAGCGGAGTGGGAGCAGGCAGACTCAAGAATCTGATGGCTGTGCCCCATGAGCTGCCCGGGGGCTGCTGCCAGCCCAGATGTGCCCATCTGTTCCATACCACCTCTGCATGGGCTAGCATAACTGGCAGAGGCTACAGGGGCCTGAGGGATAGGGAGCGAGCACCAGAAAGGGGTATGGGGGAAGCTGGGAAAGGGGTTAAGACACACAGGAACATGGTGAATAAAACTGGCAGCCCATTGCAGGCACAGTCGGGTTGCAGGGAGATGGGGAAGGCAGCACCAGGGCTGCAGGCAGCACTGTTCCTCTGCCCTGCCCACAGCCAGTGAGCCAGCAGGGATGGCAACACCCGGGTCCAGACCCCATCAGCTAGGTTTGGAGATGCCACCATGTCTCTTGCTGACACAGAGAAGTGCCTTTAGAGCCCCGAGCCCTGTCAAATCCACCTTGTTCTCCTCCCCAAAAGGTCCTTTGCTCACAGGGGCTGATGCCACATCCTGAGCTGAAGGGACGGGACCAGGCGCAGCAGCAAGGGTCAGACCGTGCCCTCCATCTTCCTCCCACCAGCCACCCCTGCGTCCCCCTCTGCCCTCCTCCAACCCAACTGCAGCCCCAGCAAGCTCAGCCTGGTGAGGCTGGGCCCCTAGATGCCTGCGTGATCCCCGCTGTGCTCCCCAGAGCCGGGCAGCTGACTGTGGCTAAGGGGCCGATAATGCCCCAGATGTGGGAGCGAGGCCGGGGTGGCGGCAGGGGGATTGCTGCTCCACTTTCCGGAGGGGGAAGGGGCTCTTCCCCTTCAATGCTCCCGTTTGAGCTGAGGCCTGGCACTGGCTCAAACCACCGCTTGCTGACATAAGATCAATCATCCCCCGAGCCGAGCTGCTGCTCGGCAGCCCCATGCAGCCAGTGCCCACGCACGGGCTGGGGCCTCTGCAACAGGAGCAGGGTCTGGAGCCTGTGACACTCCTCTGCCTGCTCACAGCAGCATCCCAGCATGGCATGGCAGGGCACGGCACAGCATAGCACAGCTTTACACAGCATGGCACAGCATGATGTGGTATGGCACAGCACAGCATGGCATGGAGAGGATAAAGAAAAGTCTGACTGCAAGAGGGCTCCTTGCATGTTCCAGACCACGTGCTGCCGCAGAGCTAAGGGCCATGCGGTGCCCCAGTGAGGCTGGCTGTTATGGCACTTGTCCATCTCTCCGTCCCCAAACAAGCCACCAGGGAATGCTGGGCTGAAGTGGAGCCGGGACCAAGCAGGCAGCTGTTCACACCTGGCCCTGGTGCCACCCGCTCTCCGCAGCGGCAGCGCCAGAGCTGTGGCCAAGAACAGCCGCAGTCACAGGGGGCCAGGCTGTGGACCCCCCCACATTCCCAGCAGGAGCACCTCCATGGGGCTCCTGGGACAGACACTGCTGCTGCCATCACGCATCCTCAAGCCCAGCAGATGCAGGGGCTGGAGCAACAGCCTGGCCTGGCTGTGTGGACTTACCCACAGACTGGGCACTATTTTGGGCAAGCCGTTGCCCAAGTCACTTGTGCCGAGTCTGGTTTTATCAGTGTGCAGCTCCACTGATGCACTGTTTGTGCAAGCAGCCTGTAGCTGCGGGCAGCAGCCCCGAAAGTGTGCCCCTCTTGGGCCTCCCTCGCCTGATCGGGCCTCAGCAAATAAATAAATAAACACTGCCCCGGTGCCCTTGGGCCAGCAGATGTGGCACTTTGCCCCTTGCACCCGTCAGTGGGGGCACAAACGCTCCTGCTCTTGTGTGCACGCACAGGCGCTTGCACGCGCACTCACGCTGAGCACGAGAGACCCTCTGCTGCTCCTTTTCCCCCCCCCCGCCACGGGGCAGCAATGACATGGGGTGACCAAGGCTTGTTTGGCGTTGAAGCAAAGACCTCACAAGTGGCCCTATTCCAGAACAGGGCACAGGCACCCATGGGCAAGATGCTTGGCCGCACACAAGAGCTTGTTACACTCATCCGAGCATCCCCAAAAGCCAGCCCCCTCTGTTGCCACCTCTGCCTTGAGCCAGCCTGCTGAGGGTCTTGCCAATTTTGCACAGCTACAACAGCACCACGGCCACCAGCTCCTTCCCGAGCCCTGTGCTGAGGGACCCCAGCCCAGCCGAGTGCCCACAGCACCTTCTCCCTGGGGCTGTGCACCTGTGCGAGCAGCCCATGTCTCACCCATGCCATCTGCTCCACTGGCCGGGTCACAACTGCAAAGCTGCTGCTACC
>NW_008625618.1:0-366 GCF_000691845.1 Merops nubicus | reverse complement strand
GCTAGTTAAAAACCCCCCTTGCCGGCGGGAGCCAAGGGGCCGCTTCCTCCCTGCCGCACTGGGCTGGCCTGGGTTTGAGGGATGCCGTCCCCACCCTGCAAAACGTGTGGCCCACTGTGGCCAGACCACAGAAGCTCCACTCCCCAGGGCTTATTTTTAGCCTGTTGAAAAGGAGAGGCAGGGTGCTGGAGGCAGGCAGGGTGCTGGAGGCAGACAGCACACATCAGGTGCCTGGCTGGACCCCAGGGTGGTGATGGCCGGTGGCTCCGGCAGGCACTCCAGTCGCCCTCCACCTGCCCCAATGGCCCGTGTCCTCCTGCAGGAGGGGGACAGGCGCCTGGCCCCTGTCCCAGCCCCGGTGAGGAA
>NW_008625617.1:0-12177 GCF_000691845.1 Merops nubicus | reverse complement strand
GAGGCAGTCCTGGCGGGGCGGGGCGAGGGCTGCGCGGGGCGCGCAGGGCCTCGCTCTGCACAGCACGGGGGCTACGGCCCGAGGGGAAACGCCTGGACGTAGTCGTAGGTACTTCAGGCGCTCCGGGGGTGATTTCTCCGAAGAGAAATCGGGTTTACAGTCAGCAGCCGTTGTCAGCTATTTTTTTCTTCCCCCTGCTTCTCTCTGTGTGACAGCAGCTGGCTGGTATGGAGGTGAAAGACCGTTTAAAGCCTGAAGATGCAGAGCACAGCTGCCTTAAGGTCAGCCTGGCTTTCAGCTGCATGAAAGACATGCTCGTGCTTCTGTGTGCAAAGGCGAAAACCAGACGTCAAAGTGAGCACCTTGCTAGTTTTCTCAGTGTCATTAAGTGGAGAATGTGTTGGGTTCACTCCCTCTTATAAATTCATTGTCCACCTGAAAGGTGCTAAAGCAATTTCGTTATGGTGATTTACATCGTATTGTAGAACTGAAGAAGCTCAAGAGGAAAGGAACTACAGAAGCACAGGAGGAAAACCTGTGAACACAAGCCTTTGTACAAAGCTGTACTGACTTCTCTCTATATCTTCCAAAAGATCACGTTGGAACAGATGGCAACCCCTTCTGCTCTGCTTCTAGGCATTTTCCCTGGTACTTAAGAGCCTGTAATTGTGCCCAAAAGTGTAAGGAAGGGAGGATGTGGTGGAAAATCCTGAGCTTCCAGCATAAAAAGAATTGGAAATGCATGCAGATATAGGATTGAGTCTGCATATTTCATAGGAGGGGCTTGGGCCTTTGTTGTAAAGGAGAAACAGTAGGGACTGATGCTTCTGAAGTACTTTCCAGCAGCCTAGGTTCTGCAATTTTCATTCCTTTCTTGTGTAAGTGTGTGCATACTTCAGTGAAGGGGAAATATTTCAGCTGAAGAATATTGGCAGCATTTTGCTTGTTGAAAACATATGTAAAAAAAAATAAAACACGTAGAAGCACTTTACAAGGCGTTTGGGTTTTTTTTTCTTAATTTCATAAACAATTCCTTTATAGCCCAAGCTGTTTCCAGGAAATTTACATACTTTTCGTGGTGGTCACAATGTAAATAGTTAAAAATACAGTATGCTTTTGATGGGTGCATGCTGATACTGTCCTCACCTTTCTGACCACTTCTCTTCCTTCATTTCTTTTCCTTTTCCTCATTTCTGTCAACTTTTTCTGTTTGTTCCTTATTGTGCAGATCGAGTCATTCAAAGAGAGTTCTGGGTGATAATGTTTTGCTTCATCCTGTTGTCAGACCAGCTGGCTGGTAGCTGTTCATAAAGGCCCTTTAACCTTCAGGCTCCATTGTTGGGATTTCTTTGGCTGTTTTAGTAAGGCTAGGCAGGAAAGGGAAATAAAAAAGGACTATTTTCAGACCCTGTGTTTCATTAATTATGCAAAAGCTGTTTCTGCTTTTGTATTATGGCAAAGCATCGAGTCCTGATGGGAAATGGAAACATCCATATGTGGTGGTAAGTTCAAGAGACCCACTGGAAAAATAGATTTTTGCATTTGATATTTACCTTTGCAGTGACAGCAGCGAAAAGCTGCTATTCCTGCATAGAACAACCAATTTCGAGCAAAGTTCTGTCAAGGAAAGCCACCAGCTAGAGTTACTTGTCTATATTATCAAGAGATTGCAGTGTTCTTTCTGACCTTTCTTGGGGAAATTGCTGTCATTGTTTATCAGAGGCTTTTTCTAAATTTCTAGCTGTAGTCCTTGGGGTTCAAGCTGTGTTACCCACTGCTGATGTCTGTAAGCTTTATGGGAAGCTGCTTTTCTTCTGTATTTTTCCATTTTAGGATACCAGCTCAAAGCACTAAGGTACTGAAATACTTTGGAAGTGACATAAGACGTATCAATATATGCAACTCTTAACGATTTAAAAGATGTGTGTTATGAATACTTATTAAATAAACAGATTTTTTTATCCTTGTATGTGTTATCTTTTACAGAAAACGTATCTGTCTGAAGTTTATCTTTAAATGTGGACCTCTACAGTAATTTTTCATACTTTCATACTTTGAGTTCCAGAGTTCAAGTATTCACAGACTTTTAGAAATAACATTCTACAGTTGAAAATGGAGTTAAAAGGTGAGGAAAACTTTCTACTTAAAATTCATTTTTGTAGTGCTGTGAATCATAATGTATTTTAAAGGTTTTATCAAAGTCTGAATTACCTAAATTCAAGAAGTTGTTAGCTCTCTGAAGATTTATTTATTTATTAAGTAGTGTCACTGCATTTCTCAAATCCTGATTTTGTCCCAGTACTGAACTTGGGCCACACAATTTGTTTTTCTTCTTTTCCATAAGTTGAAGAGACAGCTGATCACACCAAAGACCCAGCAGGCTTCAAGGAGAACGTGGCTCTCCCCAGGAAAAACCCTTCCTGCCATCTTTGCTCCCATCTCCTGCTGTTCTGGGTGGCGAGAGGAGCAGCCTGGCAGCGGCGCAGGCCTCGTGGCTGGGGAGGTGAGGGGCAGGAGCTCCGTGGTCGTCGCTGCACAGGAGGGGTAGAGGTGTCCCTCAAGACTCTCTTCGGTTGGGCCTGTAGGAAACACCAGTCCAGTTACTGCAGAACTGCATGTGGAAACTCAAAAAAGGAACTGGCTTTGTGGCTGGAAGCAGGAGTTCAGCTGTGAGGACAAAAGGTCTCTTTTTTTTAAGTAAACCACATTATTTTCCTCATCGAAGACAACTGGGTTTGCATCGTTGCTGAATTGATAGGCAATAACATATTAGTTATTTCAATAGTCCAGTTTCTTCAGAACTGCATGTGGAAACTCAAGAAAGGAACTGGCTTTGTGGCTGGAAGCGGGAGTTCAGCTGTGAGGACAAAACGTCTCTTTTTTTAAGTAAACCACATTATTTTCCTCATCGAAGGCATCCCATCATTGCTGAATTGATGGGAAATAACATATTAGTTATTTCAATGACAAGAGGTTCATTCACTCCTACTCTGTTCACTGAACCTTTAAATGTTTAGGAATCCCAGCCTGCTCTGGAGGTAACTGAATCGTCTGTGAAGTTACGGCTCATTTCAGATCCAGACACCGCATTTCCTTTCTCACAGAGATTTTATATTACCTGTTTCAGCTGGGTAATAGTCTGGAAGAAAGAGGATCTGGATCTGATGGTTTGGGCTCTTTTTTTTTTTTTCTTCCTGTATTGAATGTATATCCTGTAAAATTCAGTTACAGAAGAACATGAAGTAGCCACAGAAGTTGCAAAGTTGACAAGTATGTTATATTTTAATTATTCAGGAAAGCCTCTGCTAATGCCATATGGATGTGGAAGCTTGCTATCAGTAGGAGGATTCTCCTTTTGTGGAGCCAGCCATGCAGCAGAACGTCCTCTCCATGAGAGTGAGCAGGCTGGAGCCTGAGAACCAACGCCGTGGGACAATAAGGGCTTTCATTTCTTGCACGAACGCCGTCTTGGGTGCCAGTTAGAACTTTCTCTCTTCTGCAGTGCTGGTTACACGTCTTTCTGTTTGCAATATCTTCCTAGCCCTCGTATTCAACCTCAGACTGTTTACCTAAAGGAAGGTAGTTTGTGTCCTTCCATTTCGCTCAGCAAAGGATAACTGATTTTGCTTTGGATGTAAAGTCATACTTTCAATACGCTAAGGAAAGATAATGAGCAATTTTGTTTTAACTTTGAAATAGTTTTTGGGGAGATCTAGCTCTTTTCAAGAGCTCCTTTACCATTCCTTTATGGCGTGAAGCATCAGACTCTCCTTTTCAGGACTGTGGAGAAGATGGACCAAACAATATACTGGGATTTGAGGCATCCTCTCCTCTTAATACCTATTTATGCATCGTTGCCTGCAGTAGGTGTGGAACAATTCTGTACTTAATCTGCAAATCTGAGGAAACAGTTTTTCTTCACCCAGCCTAGCTAGTTGCATCAAAGCTCATCTTCAAAATTATATAGTGCAGCTTTTGTTGAAACACTCTTTTTAGTCTCTTTGCTTGGTTTATACTTTAGCAGAGGTGTGACTTCTGAGTTTTACACCCAGCAATAATCACGAGTGAAGTAAGTTCATTTTAATTTACCCACAGGTATTAAAAGGAGTATTTATTCCTCCCCCTCTAAGTTTCCTGACATATTTTAAATTCAATATAAACTCAAAATTAAATTCAAACTCCCTTCAGCCATTAATCAGCCACCATAAGCTCAAGAACTTGACTAGTTAAAAAAAGAAAAAGAAAAACATGTTCTTCCCTTATTGCAATCTGCAAATCTGTTGTTAGAGCACATTTCCTTAACAACAGAAATCTTTCTCTGGCTTTGAAATGTCAGTTCTTGTTTGCAGCGTGACTGACCTCCCACCCTGATCAGCATGGTTCTGACCAGCAAGCTTCACCCTTGCTGAGCAGAGGGGAGCACAGGCAAGTGTGTGCTCAATCCACCCTTCTTGCTGCAAGTGCTGAGTGCCATATATCTACTGGCCCTCTTGAGAGCTGGCTTGAGATCAGTGGTGTCTTCCCAAGAGGTCAGTGAACAGCTGGCAAATAGGTAATGCAATGCAGCAGCCATTGCAATTGGGATCTTGATGGATGACTTTCATCCATTCATCTCGTTTTTCTTCTTTTTTTTTTTTTAAATATATTTTTTCCATTTAATTCTGTACCCAGCACATAACAAACCTAAGGAATAGGCATGAACTGCACCTTGGTTCTTGTTGGGGTTGTGCTGGGGCTCACACTACCGATCCCGATCCTTACTGCAGCCCTGTGGTGCGTCAGGGCTGGCTGTGTCCTGCTAGTCCTGTTCTGCTGCTGCTGCCCTCCAGGAGGTCAAAGAGTGAGATCCCATCAAAGGTCAGCCTTCATTTGGCAGATGGTTCCAGATCTGGGGCTTCTCTGTTCCATCAGACTCTGTGGTGCATTAGTACTTCTCTAATCATCTTGCTTCTGTGTGGTTTTGCTAGTTGATGCAAATCTTTAGGGGGGAAAAAAAGAAAAAGAGCAATCTTTATGCATCAGTGTTCTTCAAGGCATATGGCTCTACCTCATAAAGCAAGATTGAGAATGTGTGTATCTTGATCAGCCTGATTTTTGTGTTCAGGAGTTTACTTATATCAGCTTCAGGCCAACTAGAGCCACTGGTGCAGTGAACTACATTGGTTTTATAGGAAAAAGAGAATATGCTTAACGAATGTGTGCTGTAGCAGCTTTAACAACTATAAACAAAATGGAAGTGAAAGTGCTGCAGACTAGCTTGAGGAGATGGATAAAGACCTTGTTTTGTTTTGTTTTTAAACTATATGTGCAGTCAATTGACTTGCTTATATGTATGATGCATCAAGAAGAAAATCTGCAGTCTGTCTGGTTGTTTCACCTCAGAGATAAGTAAGTCTAAAAGTAAATCTTTGTTTTGGGTTTCATCCTAGTAAGTAAAAATAATCACGTTTCCTAAGACCTTAGGAATATCTAGAATTTAACACAGACAACCAAGTTATTTTAATTGGTATTTTCCTGACTACCCTATAATTATTTTCAGTTAAGGGCTCTTCCCATGGTATGTTAAGATGACACATACAAGTGATATCAGCACTTTATGTGGATATCTAATTTGCTCATGCTCATTGACTCAACCTGAAGGAGAAGTTGTCCTATGAGAACTAATATAGCTTTTTTTTTCTTTTTTCTTTTTCTATCCAAAAAAATGCTGTATGTGTAGCACAGCAGTGCCTGCAGCCCCATACACATTTAGTGCCCAAATGCCTTGTACACACATATGAGAACCCAGTGACTGATCCAAAGGGAGGTGACATTAAACTTGGAGAACATCCATAGGAGTCCACCTCCTAAAACTAACCACCCCTGAATAAATATTGATTCTCTGTGCTGTAACCTGAAGTAGAGAGTTTTAGTTCAATTCTCTTAATCAATTTTCTTTCCATTCTTCTTTGTGACAAATTTTGGAAGATGTGTAACTTTTTTTTTTTATATGTTGTGGTTCTTCAGGCCTATCATCACATGTTAAAAATATATATATCTCAACTTCAGACCTACCATTTTTCAGCTGTTGGGATATTTTTGTGGATTTTAAGAAGGACAGAACTAACTTTATTTGAACTCAAGACTTGGTTTTGCAGTGTTTGCTGCAACAGCAAAACGTGCAATGCTGACATGCTTTGTCCAGGTAGGTTTCTTGGCTTTGCTTTTTCTTGTATCTGTTCAAAAAAACTAAACTTCATTCTTCATTGAAAATACTCTCACAATAATTGCAGTATGACAAGTTGCTGTCCAAAACCTAGAAACCTACGGCACAATTAATAAGGCTTTCTGGGAAAATACTTGCTACTGCTATAGCAGCTCTTTCACAGAGGTCATGGCAGGGAGCCAGAGGAGGTTGGTAGACAGCTAGGCAACCAGAAAAGAACAAGTTTGTCAGCATGTACAGATGATTACCGTGAGAATAATTTTCCATAAGCATAGCCTGCAGAGTGTTTGCTTAAGGGGGGAGTTAATTTTTCACTAAACTGAGCCATTTTTAACTGTGGTAGAAAGTAATTTGTTCAAATCAGCTGGAATAAGGCTCAGTGCACTTTTTATCCTGTTTTAGTACTACCTACACATCGCAGTAGGCTGAGGTATGGTATTTCAGTATATGTAGACAATATAGGATTATTCCTATAATGATACATCATGACAATCATTTTGGATGGATATTTCAATTTCTACTAGCTACAGTGATCAACTCAGAACAAGGAAACAAGAGAAATGTTCTTTGTGGCAGGAAAGACAGCCTTTAGTCGTTATGTTCTGCTTGTGAATGTCATCTACGTTGCCAGCATGTAACCATAAGAAATTAATTCACTTTCTTTTCTAGGTTGCTCATGGTTATAACCGTAGTGTAACTCTGGGAGTACAGGTGGTCTTATAAATTTTATGGTGCTCTGTAACCCAAAAATCTCTAACCAGGTGTAACTGAATGATAATTCCAGTCTCCAAAGCAGTTTAGGTGTGTTTGACTGCTGCACTGTGCCTATGCTTCTCCTTTCTCTGGCTATCTCCAGGGGAAAGGTCAAGGCTGAAAGAGAGTACAGAGGCCTGTGTCCTAGGGAGGCTTCCTTCACCCTGAAATAATTTGGTGTTAGCTGGCTGCCTAAGGAATGGGATAAAGCAGGTGGACTGGAGTAAATGCATGAACCCTAAACTTTCAAAAGATAAGACAAAAATCAACTCATATTTATAGGTAAAAAATGTTTTTGATTAACTAATAACCCATTCCATTTTTAATATAGTTCTTGAATATACAGAGTGTTTGCCCAAGTCTCTATAACCATGTGTGGTTTATTTCAAATATGACGCAATCCATAACCTGTAGCCTGCTTAATTTTGCAATATGAGCTGTCTTTATTCATTATTTATTGTCATTGAACATGAGGAGGATAAGAATATTAGTCAGAAAGAGCACAGTGCATTTGAGGATGAGCCACAAGAATAAGATGAAATTCAGTAGTAAAGTGCTGTGCTTAAGTGTCTCTGTTGAGAATGATTGAGGGGGAGGCCCAAGATGGGTTGGGAGCTGCCCTGGCAATATGGGCTTGGAAAGGTGAATGCAAGTCTTGGGGGCTTTGGGCGAGAGATTCCCACTAAAGCCTGGAAGGTACTGCTGCCATTGTGCAAAGCCCTAATGCACCTTATCAGAAATAACGTGTACAGTTCTCTCTGCCTTTTTTTCTAGAAGATGAATTTAGACTGGAGCAGTTTCAGAGGAAAGATAGCAAGTCTGAGAGAACAGGAAAGAGAAGAGGAGATCATGACAAAACAAAATGATGGAAGACCTGAGAAAAGATTTAACTGTTTAAATGTAGTGCACTTTCTGATCGTTGCATAGATATAATTTCTGTGCATACATATAATTTCTAAGCCTACAATGACTGCATCCTTGCTTATCAAGTGATGAGGGACTTTATGAGAAACACATCAGAGAAGAAATATCTTCTTTTAAAGTAAAGGGCAACAAGGGCAACATTGATTGAAGAAAAATGTTGAGAAATTAATAATGGATGCATTTAGACAGAAATTAACAGATTCCTAATTGTAAAGATAGTCTGTAACGTGTCTGCAAGCAGGATTAAGTGGGTCAAAAAATTGGACTGCTTTTAGGCTGGAGCTCAAGACATTTATCCAAGTGATTCTATAAAATGTTGCTTTAAACACCAAAGGACAGGACTCAAAAACTCATAAAATATTAGGTTTTCTGCTCATATTTATATTTTAGGTATCTTACAATCTAAAAAGGAGTAATAAAAGCAATCACTGCTATGGAAGGAATTCAGAATCCTTCTGCCTTAAGTTGTCTAAAACTAATAAATGGTTTTGGGTCTCTTGGAGAACAGTAGCTTCAAAACAAATCTGTCATATCTTAATTTAGTCTGTTTAGTCTGCGGCACTAAAATTGTTCGGAATAGAAAATACAAGATAGAATATGCATAATGGGTCTTGTCAAAAAGCTTTTTCATTCTCTTCAGCACTTGCCAGTAATAGACAATCTCTACTGCATTTAATAAAGAGTAATAAAATTGCTGAAGCCAGAACTGCTTGCTGGTTAGTTTAAAACAGCAAAAGTTTGTAACTTGTCTTTACAGTGTTCTGCTCACTCTGTGTCTGGAAGTCAGTGGTTAAATAAAGTCTCTCTGGGAGGAAGTTTCCATTCTGAGTCATAAACAGTGGACTGACAACCTTTATAGAAATTTAAATAAAATTCTGTTAAACAGCAGACTTCCATAAATGCTGAAGGATAGATTTCTTTCACTGAGTGCGAGGGCTTTGGTCTTTTGGAGAACAGCTTGTAGACAGTTTGTGTAGTTATGCAAAAGCACTAAGAGTGGGAACTGCCAGGCCAGAACACCTCTGGCATCCCATCAGGAAGATGGACTATCTAATGGTACAGGACTCATCAGCCAGCAGCAATTATTTAAATGGTCTTTACCCACAAAAATAAAGTGACAGCCATATAAATAAAAAATTGTTGGGGTTTCTTTCAGTATCCCATTAAAGCTGGATGTTGTTTTTCAAGCAGCATTTGAAACAAGTCTATCAATAAAGTGCAAATAACTATCATAATACTTCCTGGCATATACATTTTAAGTGTATACAATTTAGAAAAATTATTTCCATATTTACTCTGTCTCCCATAACTATGGATTTGGCTTAATTTTAAGTTCACTCTCTTCCAATTGCAGAAACTGATCACAGGTTTTACCCTTATAATCTCTGGCCAACCTGTAAGTGAAAAATGTAAATGTGCTAAAAATGCTTTAAAAATGCAGACACCACTCTTGTTACAGAAAAATAGGGAAATTAGTTTTTCTAGTATTAAAAAGAATAGTTTGGCAAACGTAAAGTCCAGTCAACCCACTCAGTATGTTGAGTATGCATAGCAAAGAGAAAACTAGAGAGATCACAGGTGATGTACTAATGCAAAGGAAGAATGCTGAAAAAATGAGGTGTGGAGATGTTGTGCAACTTCCTGGAACAGCAGAGGAGACAATACCAGCAGGCTGGGAGTGTGTGATTCCTCTTCTGATTGAATACCAGTATTCATAAATGCCAGGGCACTATCATGCTTCTGTGAAGATGTCCCTAAGCTGCTGGGCTGGGCTCATGGTGAAGTCTTTGAACACAAACCCTCCTCGATGATGGGCAGTTCTCAGTGCAGTTCTCCAAGCCTACACAGATATCTGAGCCTAAAAACCACCACTCCCAACGTAATCCCTTTTTGCTGTACAAGTAATTTCTAGTTTTCATCCTTCCACTATCACAATCTCTAGGTTGCTTAAGATATGGCACTGGTATTATCTTCCTGGGGAAGGGCAGCTCAAGATGGTTGAGATCAAGCTCTGCAAGCTGTACATGCGGACTCAATCCCTGTACAGCTTGGCACTGTGCTTGTCAAAAGAGAAATACAGTGAGGCCCTGCCAGTGTTAAGAGAGTGCTACTATCGGCATTTTCTGTTTTGTAGCAATAATTTTGTTCACCATCTCCACTTCTACATGTTATTTCTTCTTTGTTATAGCACACAGTTGCTTACTGTTAGTGGTTGGCTGGTCTAACTTTGCATTCTTCCTCAAAAGCACAGTTACTAATAAAAGTTCAAGTTTGTGCTTTGCTGTACTTGTTTTTCTCTTGATGAAACTGAATAGCTGAAGTTATGCCAAAAGTTTTAACAAGCAAACAAACAAAACTCAGTAAACAATCTACACAAGTGAGTTGTGTTCTAACACTTGCTTCTGAGCCAGCAACCAGAGATTTAAAATATTTGGAAACAATATTGTCCATTAACCAATGAAGTCCATAAAGTTAATCAGCCGTAATACACTCTCTAAAGATTAGCAGTTAGTTTCACATCAGGGGGCAACACCTCTCCCCTGCCAGCAAAACAGGCACTTTACAGCTCTGTAATGTCTCATCATAGCCCCCAGTCAGGAAAGCAGCACGCTCAGGCACAGGTTTCATTAAAATTGCCATGTAGTGCAGAGGTGGGGGCATTTATGCATGTATATATATATGTATATATCTGTACATATATATATATGTATTATTACCTATATCGTCTCTCATTCTTCTTGTCCTGCACTGCTAGTCCAGCAGGGATGCATCCTGGCCACTTGAGTAAAGGAAAACTCTCACCAGGTAAGAACCATTTGTTTTCAACAGCCTTGAAGAGCGCAGTGTGTCTTTGGCCTTACAAATGCTTATTATACTGCACCTTTTGCACCAGCTAAGGCTATAACTGAACTTTTAATGTGACTGTACTGTCTGGATGAGGTCTTACAGCCCAGGGCCTCAAGACAGGCAGGACTTCCAATAAAGTAGGGCTTTTTCTTAGAAAGTTTTTAATAGCTCTGCTTGCTCATATGTATTTTCGAAGTCGCTGCTGGTCATCCAAGATAATTTGAATACAAAATCATCTGAAAAACCTCCTGCTGATGTGCTTGCAGTTTTTGTAAGCAGCCAGCATGTAAATGTAAACCTCCTCCTATAGTAAACATTTACAATGGATCAGAGACATCTGCAGTGGGTGCAAGGTGAGATCAGTAGATGTATGAGTATTTAAATGCACTGTGAACCTGACTGGTTCTTCAGTATGTAGTCTTAACTGCAGTGAGGTAAATGAGATTTTTACTAATGAAAGTTGTGGGAGCAACCCTGGACCCCTGAACAGCTATAGCTCAGTGCTGAACCCTTATGTATTCTCGTTTCAGCCACTGTCTGCTTTAAGACTTACAACCCTAAACTATTCTGTCAATTCCCTTTTTACATTTTGTTGAAAAGGCTTCTTGAACTGAATGGAAGGCAGTGAAGGTATAGAGACCTGTTAATAAATCTGAATATATATATTTTAAAATATATCATTATTGAATTAAGAAATTCCAAAATGACTGTATCTTGTGTTATTATCTGAATGTTAAGTATCTTTGACTGATAAATCTTGATAATGATAAATCTAGATAAACTTTTTGATATCTTCCATTTCATAACAATAAATTTATTTCCAGTGTTTCTAATGCTCCCACATTGTGACCCATCAAAAAGGCTGAAAAAGAGAAACTGAATTCAGGTGTTGCCCATTCTAATACAGGAGGATAAAGAAAGTGTAAAGAATGCAACAATTAACGTGGCAATTAGTATGGTGAATGATGGTGACTGAGATTTCTGCAATTATAAAACAAGCTCTGTGTTCTTTCAGTCTCACTCCAAATTTTGTTCAAACCGATGAAGCAATGTTTGGAGACTTTTCACTTGAAATTACATACCTGTCTTCAGTCTGTGATGGTAGGCTGCAAAAGGCAGGAGAATAGATTTCAGGAAAGTTACCAGCTGCATTATGTTTCTCATCTCTAAATGACATTTTCAACCCAAGAAATACAGCATGAGATGAAAAGGTTGATGGAGTGGCTAGCATTTAAATGAGTCAGACTGCTTCTAATATTAAAAGAGATTCAGTCCAAGAAGTGGGCAAAGGGTCAACCAGATTCTTGCCTTGCCTATGGCAGAATTTCCATAATGATTTTGGTCTGTCCAGATGCTTACTCCAAATGTGGATCCAGGGAGCCCAGGCAAACTTCTAAATTTTTCTTGTGATTTGCCTTAACTACTTTTTAAATATATATATATAATTA
>NW_008625616.1:0-2036 GCF_000691845.1 Merops nubicus | reverse complement strand
GACTTGTCTCCTCACACAACTAGACCTTAAGTGATTAACGTGTCATTTGGTGCTGAACCAAGTCTCACAGCAAACGATGGGGAAAAGCAAATTTCTGTGAAAGTTTCTGAAGGCCACAGACAATTTGTAAGGACACACCAGGGCATGTGTTTGAACAGCAACTGCACAGTACTTGCAGGTACGGGAACTGAAGTCCTACCTGATAGTGTTTATAATAGGCATAGTCAACAGCTGTTCCCACAGCTTTCCTCTGTCCTTCCAGAAGAGTAACTGGTGCAAGGATATCTGCGCCAACTTCAAGCAGCTTATCAACCTGAAGAAAAACCATCCACGCAAAAAGAAAATGTTCCCAAAAAATAGTGTTTACACCACAGCTAAAGACACAGGACTGAGCTATTTGTGAGACTTTTTGTGCACCAAACCATGCATTTCTTCTGCCCCTTTAGAGCTGATGATCAACTGTCCAATATAAACATGTTTTGTAAGTAAAACTTTGTAGGCAGTTGCTATTTGTTTTGAATATCTCAGTCTAGCAGGAACACATGGAGCAGGGCCAGTTAGTGAGGGAGGGGTTAGAACAGAACCCAGAAGGGGAAACTGCCTCCCCTCCCTGCTGCAGCCTTCCTCACCTCCCCTCTGACTGAGATCAGCCCTGTGCTCCCTGGGAGAAAAACGACCATTTTCACAAGGCCAAATGCTGTCACTGACCTCCTCCCAGATGAGGAAGTGTCGTCATCACGAGTGGAACTCACCACTTTAAAACAGCAAATACGGCACATCTGAATGCTGCTTGTGTTTATAAACAAGTTAAGAGTCAGTGGGTACTACAATCATCTCATTTGACTTTAATGTAGTTTTTCCTCTTCTACACAAGCAGATTACCATCCTCTTTACTCAAACATGAAAATGTATTTTCATACAAATCCCCTGTTCCTCAGGACAGAAACAGCATTAGGAGCAGACACAAATTAATTGTTCTGGGGAAAAAAAAATCAGCTTACCCATTAAAGAAAAAAGAGGTATGTTGAAAGGCAAAAATCACTTTTTTTCTGAAGTTTAAAAAAAAAAAACAAACAAGAACCACCCGGATGTTATCTCACCAAAGCAATCCTCTGTGCTGGCGTTCTCTGTCGTTCATAGACTGTGCTGACAGCTGCACATAGGGCACTTCTCACTGCTCCACTCAATGGCAGATTTGGGTCAGCCCCATGTTTGAGGAGTTCAGCCACGGCCTACAAATATGCAAATGTGCATATGGCACAACTTAGTGACTGGATACACCTTTATTGACAGTTCCGCAGCAGGAAAATGAGATTCTAGCCAGATCGCTCAAGAGCCTAAAGCTCTGCAGTATTTACCAGAGCACACCTGGAGTATCTGCCAGTACTTGTCATAGCTTCAGTAACAGACAAAAGTTCAGTCCACCTGATAGTATCATAGAATCCTAGAATGTCAGGTCTAGTGTTGCATCCCCTCGAGTAGGGGTGTCTACTTCCTGCCTCAGGAAGTTGTCCAAGGCACCCCAGGAGTCTCCTGGATTGCCTACAGCTCACCATGCAACTTTTCCAGCATATAACGGGGTGGTTGAAATCCCCCAGCAGGAAGAGAGCCCATGAGTGAGATGTCTCCTGGAGGTGCAGTAAGAAGGCCCCATTGACAAGCTCCCTTTGATCAGGTGGCCTGGAGCAGACACCAACCACAAGATCCCCTTTGCTCTCTCGGTTTCTGATCTTTACCCATAAGCTCTCGACCTTCTTGTGGCTGTTTTTAAGGGACAGCTCTTCACGCTGCATCAATTTCTTAACGTAAAGGGCAACACCGCCCCCCGCGGCAGCCCCTCCTCCCACTCCTGTCCCTCCTGAACAATTTGTAGCCATTGATAGCCACGCTCCACTCACAGGATTTGTCCCATCAAGTTCCAGTGGTGGCCACTATGTCAGAGCCTCCCTGCAGCACGGGAGCTTCCAGCTCTTTGGGTTTGTCGCCCAGTGTCCTGGTTCCATGTAAAAACTCTTATCAGAGTGTGTGGGAAGGGG
>NW_008625615.1:0-6690 GCF_000691845.1 Merops nubicus | reverse complement strand
TTTTGCAGTTCTGGTTTAAGAACAAGTCAAAAACCTCTGGCCAGGGGGAAAGGGGCCTACTAAATCAAGAAGGCTGCTGGCAAATCTGTAACACAGAAGCACAGCACCAAGAATAAGAAAATCCCTGTGTTCATGTCACTGGTTAAACTTTGCAGAGTAGCCAACCATCAGCCACTCAGGAAAACACAGGCACAAGGCTGAAAGATGACACCTGGTTCCAAGTGGTCTCAGGTGCTGGGAGGTCCCTCCCTGGAGCTCAGCCCACCACTCACCTTCTCCAAGAGTCTGCTTCAGCAAGTCGTGTTTAGCCTGGAGCTTCGTGATAAGGTTGCTGCCATTCAAATACTCTTTAAATTTCTGGAATTAAGAATAAAACAAACGAGGTGGGTTAAGACTCTTGGCAAAACCAGTCTGTCATTGCTGTACACTTCTGCCCAGGGGGCTCCTGGAGGGGCTTGGCAAGGCTGACGGGCTCTAACAACCCCACACCAGACACGCCACGGGGCTGAGCACAGTCTCATCACTCCTCACTGCTCCAGCCACTGTCCTGATGATCTTATTAGCCCTGTCTCCTTGGTGCTGCACCTCCTGCCTGGGAACACAAGAAGCCCCAAAGAAAAGAGTTCAAAGCAAGCTTTCTTTTGTCAGGCTTCTTGGAACAGCCTAGAAAAATCAGAGAGGCTGTGCCTTTGTGCAGACAAGTGATGCAGAGAACTCCTGGTGCACGAGACATTCCCAGGTCAGGGACCACCTGACACGAACTGTGCAGCAAACTCCTCACCCCACTGTGAGCTCCTGCACCCAGTAACACCCCAGGGAAAGCAGCTTTGCAGATGAGGGGAGTGAGTGAGACAGGGATGGGAACGGAGGACACAGAATGGGAAAGATCAAATTCTTGCAAAAAAGCATTAAAAAAAACCCCAAGCACAAGTCAAAACAAAACCTGTAATTTTCCCCCTCGAATTACAAGAGTAATAGTGTTAAAAGAAAGCAGCAGCTTTTCTATGCATATGTAAAATATCATAAGATGCTGTTAACTTTAGCCCACCAACCATGCTCAAATGAAGGCTACTGCTGCAGAACTGATGGCTTATGACTCACATCTCAAGTACTGTGACAGAGAACCTCAGACCTGCCTGGAAGTGAGGTACTGGACCAAGGCTACAGGCCAGACACAGCAGAGCTGCCTCCACCCCACACACATAACAGCTGGGCTCTGCAAAGCCCAGCATGGCAAAGCCAGGCTCAGCAAAGCCAGGCTCAGCAAAGCCGAGCTGTCACAGCTTCCTCCAACACCCTGCACGAGATGCACATGACTGTTCAGTTCAACCACAGGCCAAGGGCAAGTTTTAGCTGTGCAGGCCAGAGAAGGAAGGTTTGGCTGATAGTTAGAACTGTGAAAGCCTCCAGGCACAGCCACTGGATGGTGACACACTGCAAGGCTGGCTGGAGTCTGCTGCCCTCCTCTGAGCCACTCCTGACAAGTTCTGAGAGGTTTTGGTTACAACTGGTTGCTCCAGTTGTTCCTTTAAGAGGAAGAACAAGGCAGACTTTGGATTGTCAGTCCTATGCACTGCCCTGCCACTGAGAGATGCATTCCCACCCCAAATCAGACAGAAGACAAATACTTAAAGAGACTGAATTGGTTCTTGCTCTTCACTAATGAGCGCTTGAAATGGGACTCAGCCAGAGCAATTAATGCTTTGTGTCCTGTATCGCATGAGATGGGACTCACTGTAAAATAGAACATTTCGGTTTCCTGCTGGTTGGCTCTCCTCTTGGCAATGTTTATCTTGCTCATGTAGGTCTCTGATGCAGCTGATTTGACCGACTCAGTGGAGCGACTGTGCTGGAAGGCATCTGAAACATCAAAATCCTCCACCGTCAGCATGTCCTGCAACGTCTGCATCGTGGCGTCCAGAGTCTTCCGCACCTGCCCGAAACAGACAGGGTGGCTCTGAGGCAGGCTGGGGAACCCACACGTCTCGAGCCAGAGCAACTGGCCAGGAGGCAGCTCCTGGGCCCCGGCACCCGCGGGGGGACCCCGGTGCTCTCACTGGGGGTCTCCGTGCCCGAGGGCAGCAGAAGCCCCAGTGTCAGGGGCAAAAGCCCCGGCCCGGAGGCCAGACCCGAGAGCCAGGGTGGCCACTCACCTCCTCGTTCTCGATCTTGAGGGTGGCGAGGCGGGACTGCAGCTGGTGGTACCGCATCAGCAGCTCGGTCTGCACGGGCTGCTGGGCACTGACCTGGCACACCTGCACAGGGACACAGGGACAGCGCCCGGCCGCGCGCTCGTCTGCATGCCCAGGTGAGTCCCCGGCACCCACGAGCTCCTCGCGGGCTCCAGGGAGGCTGCACCGCCCCGCTTCTGCCCGGCCAGCCCTGCACCCCAGCCAGCACAAAGTGCTTTCTGCCCAGCCCTGGAAAGCTGTGCTCTGAAGCCTTCCAGTTACAGCAGGTAAATCAAAGCTCCACTTTCCCAATCTGTCGGGCAGTGCAGCTGAGAACCAAACCACAGGCTTCCTAATTGGGAGAGATATGGAGCAAGAGGCCGACTGAAAGGAGAAGTTCTAACGAGCCGAGTGTCTCGTTAAGAGAGGGAACACAAATAACAGTGTGGGCAGACAGCACAGAGGGGTGAGGAGTCAGGAATAATTTAACAGTGATGGTTAAGAAGAGGAAGCCAGCCCAGCCCAGCCCCTCAGCTGAGTCCTGTACCTCATCCCCCATGTGGGGCTGGAACTCAAACTTCAGGGGAGGGCAGAAGACCTGGTTGCACATGTCCATGATGGTGTGCTTGTCGCTCCGTGCGTCCAGGTTGTCCACGGCGTTCTCGATGACGTCCAGGCCCTCGTGGCGGGAGGTCTCCAGGTTGTACTCAGCAGACAGGTAAGTCCTGAAGGTCCGAGCGAGGCTGGCGTGGAACCCCAGGTCACAGCACTGAGAAACACCGAGGAAGGGTCTGGTCACACAAACGCTCCCACCTTCGTTCCAGGGGGGCATGAGTACATGAAATGCCAAGAAAAGCACCCTGTGTGCTGGAGGAACACCCGGCCTGTCGTGTCGGGGTGTGTTTAACACCGTGTGGCAACACCACACAGACAGGCAAGAAGGAAAGAGGACTGAAAGGGAAGAGGTACCAGGGAACAAACAGCCAGACAGGGCAGTGACCCTGCGCTGCACCCTCACCACAGCACCAGCTTAATACCCTTCATTCCCCTGGGAAGGGCACAGGATCTTCTCAAACAGGAGAGAGGAAAAAAAATCCATAAGTGCAGTTCTCTCTGGGTACCTGCACAGCCCAGGGCCAGTGTGACCACAGGGACCCCACCAGTGGCAAAACCTGTGCCCACAGGGGCCCCCAGGAGAGATGTGGCCAATGGGCCTGTGCCACTGCTCGTCCCCAGCACTTTGCAAGCTGCCCAGCAAGCACTTCTCACACAGAGACACCATCTCCCAGAGCCACCGAGCACTGAGGCTGGAGGAAGGTGGCACTGGAACACGTGGCTGCAGCATGTGCAGCCCTCCTGTCCCTGCTGCCAACCCCCTCCTGGCACAGCAGCTTCTCAGGCACCACTGATCAGTCTCATCTTCACCTTGGGGAAAATGATGAAACTCGGAGCTAATTGCTGCCAAAATACTGTACATTAGACAAAAGCCTGTTTTTAAACTCTCTTCTCAATATAATTGAGTTTGGCACCTTAAGTATAGCAACAGCACAGGGATTTGCTGCTGTGAACGCTCAGGCACAGCTGAGCAAAGAGCAGCTCTGAGCAACCCTCCTGCTCTGCTCTGCTCTGCTCCAGGGAGAGCAGTGGCACTGGGGCTGGGGGCAAGGATGGGCACCAAAGAAGCACCCTAAATTTGGAGGTCAATGGATGTTGTTCTGTGGGGAAAGGCAAGACAGGGATGATACTGGAAACAGGAGTGTAACACATCAGTTGTCTTTTGAGGAGCAGCTGAGGGAGCTGGGGGTGCTGAGCCTGGAGCAAAGGAGGCTCAGGGGAGACCTTCTGGCTCTGCACAGCTCCTGACAGGAGCCTGGAGCCAGGGGGGGGTCGGGCTCTGCTCACAAGGAACAAGGGACAGGATGAGGAAATGGCCTCACGTTGCCCCAGGGGAGGGTTGAGTTGTCCCTGAGGAACAATTTCTTGCCCTGGAGGGTTGCCCAGGGCTGTGCCAGGCTGCCCAGGGCAGTGGTGGAGTCCCCACCCCTGGAGGGGTTTCCAAGCCATGGAGATGTGGTGTGAGGGACACGGGGTAGTGGGGACCTGGCAGTGCTGGGTTAGTGGTTGGACTCCATGATGTTAAAGGTCTCCTTCCAGCCAGAAGGGTTCTGTGATTATGGCCTCATGCTCCCCGGGCAGCTCTGTATTGTTGTGTCCCCAGCACGCTCACTCCTGTCTCCTGGCACGGCCCAGGCAGAGCTGTGGGGCACAGCCTGGCACACCCCAGCCAGCACCAGGGTCAGCAGTGCTGCACACCCCACCCGAGGCTGTTCAGCACCTCTGCACACAAGCACCATGATCTGCAGAGACAGGCCCAGGAGGGCTCTGGGTCACAGGGACACCTCCGTGGGAGAAACAGAGACCCTGCAAGGAACACTGCCCATGGCATGCTGCAGACTGAGCGTGGCCAGCAAGCCACCAGTCCCTGAAAGAGGGAAAGCTGCTGCAGGACAACTTATCCTGCAGGAGCTAAGACACTTTGCTGCCACACAGATTAAAGAACGAGCAGGAAGTCCTCACTGTCCGAGCTATAACCAGAATCACCCCACCCAGCACGGGCAGGCGTGTGGTGAGCTAGCTTCAACCCCAGTGCAGCCCCACCAAAACCACTGCCTGGGCCACCAGCATGGCACAAAAAGCTACAGAAAAGAGATTGCTGGACAAGAGGTTGCTAGTGTAATCTCCATGACCCAAAAGGAGACCAACTTTTCCACCGTGGCAGAACTGGACGGCAGGAGGTGCCAATTCAGAGGAGGCTTCCTCAGCTCTGCAGAGTCCGCAGGCATTACTGAACTGATGTAGGCACAAAAAGTGAGTCAGAACATTGGCACTGATAAACTTGAAGTGAAATATGAAAACTCAGCTGGTGCCACGAGCATCTCCAACCACAGAAGTCATCTTGTGCTCTGTGCCGATTCGAGGAGACAACACTCAGCTCAGATCAAGTCTCACAGCAAGACCAGAGCTGTGCTTGGCTCAGCCTGTGCTGAGAGCAGCAGCAGCACAGCAGGCAGATTCCCACTCACAGCCAGAGCCCAGCCCCTCCACCCCACCAGGCTCCCAACGCCGTGAAGCCCACGTGTGACCCAGGAGCCACAGAGGGGCCATAACCCACCACTGCTCCTGCTTCTGATCTCACTAGCTGGAAACACGGGCAGCTAAGGACTGGTGTGGCTCTGCCTTCACCAATCAGCCAGCAATGCAAAAGAAACAAAAGGGAAAAGGAATCAGGACAAATTTCCATTCACCACTCCAGACAAAACCTCGTTGTGGTGCCCAAGTCTCTCCCATGAGAAGGCTCCAGCAGGAGCATGGGCACGACCACGCCGGGGCCGCCCTGGGAGAGCGGCTGGTGGGAGAGCCCTTCCACATCATCGAGTCCACCCCAGCCCTGCCAGGTCCCCACTGCCCCGTGTCCCTCACACCACATCTCCACGGCTTGGGAACCCCTCCAGGGGAGGGGACTCCACCACTGCCCTGGGCAGCCTGGCACAGCCCTGGGCAGCCCTCAAGCGCAAGAAATTGCTCCTCAGCTCCAACCTAAACCTCCCCTGGGGCAACTTGAGGCTGTTTCCTCCTGTCCTGTCCCTTGTTCCTTGGGAGCAGAGACCAGCCCCCATCTGGCTCCAACCTCCTCTCAGGGAGTTCCTCCCACTCCCCTGGAAATTATTGCTACTTGACTACAAAAAGTAACAGCAGGAGAAAATATCTGCCACTGTTCAAGGGTGGCAATTCCCAAAGCATACAAACCCAGCTATTACAAAGGGGAAGCACTCAGTGCCACGGAGTCTGAGGAGATGGGTCTCAGGGTATTGTCAGATGCTTTTGAGAAAGAATTCCATGTAAGAACTTCCCTTTCCTTAGCTGCTGAGCTGGCCCTGAAGCCAGCAGCTCTTTGCAATGCCCAGAAATCAGCTGCTACTGAAAACCAGGGCAGGCACTTTCCTAACATGCCCCAGCCCTTGAAGTCTCTGGCGATTAGCACTGTGGCTGCTTCACACACTGGTGCCCAGAGAAGAAAAGACAGAGCAGGGACTTCCACAAAATTCCCAGAGAAACACACAAAGGGGAGGGGAACAGAAAAAGAAAGAAAAAAAAAAAGACTTCAAACTCCTGCTCCCAGCTCCAGAACAAATGGCATTTTCTCACCCCTCTCATCCCTTTGATGGAAAATAAATTAGAACCACAAATAACAATCCCCAGCCCTTCTGCAGTGCCTTTCATCTGGAGAGCTCAAAGCTCTTCGTGTGTTAATTCATTAAGTCTGGTAACACCCCTGCAAGGGGTGGAAATATTACAGGGTTCAACTTGAGAAATAAACCCACATCCTGGAGCTCAGGCAAGCTGGTTTGGGCCAAAGTGCCAGGGCAGCTGCCCCATGGGTGTGTGCCTCAGTGCCCCCCACGGCCCTGCAGCAGGGCAGGGGCTGCAGCAGGGCAGGGGCAGGACAGGGGCTGCAGCA
>NW_008625614.1:0-521 GCF_000691845.1 Merops nubicus | reverse complement strand
CCTTGGCCTCCAGTTTTCTCCTGCTTGATAAAACAGCCTGGGCAATCTCTTGCCAATATTCAGCTCAGCAACACATGGACTAAATTACCCTGGATCCATCCCAGATGACAAAGAACACAGGGACTACAGTACTCTGGAGCCCTCCCAGATGACAAGGATGGAGAAGCACAATGAACCTTTTTGCCATAGCTTCCTGGACCCCACAGCCTGCTGGAGGGGTGCTGGTCCCAGCACACAAGGTCGGGTAGGACAGGCTGTTCCCTGGGCAGTACGAGAAGGAGCAGGGAGGAGGAGCAGGGACACAGCACAGCTCTGCTCAGGATCCATGCTGGGGTGACAGCTTCAAACACCTGCCCAATACTACTCAACCTTACTGCCCACAGGCCTCAGTGTTTTCCTGCAGGGCAGAAAGTAGGTACCATCTTTACGAGGACTAATTATCCTCTTCTGATTTGCTTGCCAGAGCCTTTCACTGCAGAGCTGCTGACCTTTGTTTTCTTCCAGGCTCCATGGGGCAGACC
>NW_008625613.1:509-779 GCF_000691845.1 Merops nubicus | reverse complement strand
CTAGTGAGCCACGAGACATACGAAAGGGTTTCAGCCATCTACTTGGCGAGCAGCTTCTCACCCGGCTGCTCCGATGCTGGACCGGTGGGACTGGCATTGTGGAACTTGAGGGGAAGGAGGTCTAGCACCTGGGATCCCTGTCTGGACAACGGGGCATCGATAAGGTAGTCGGGGAAGAGACACAAACCCTCAATGTTTGGAGGCGAATACTCTCAGGTGTAAAAGAAAGTGTTGCGGTTTGAGCCTTGGGGGCGGGGAGCGCGGTGATAC
>NW_008625613.1:0-497 GCF_000691845.1 Merops nubicus | reverse complement strand
ACCCTGGAGGGTCCCGGGGGGAAGCGAATATTCACTCCCCCTTCTTCTTACACACTTACAAAAAGGCAGGAAGCGGTCGCTCGTGCTCTAGCTCCTTGCATCTTTGTGCGGGGGAGAACGCAGCGTGGCCGCATCTGGGCGGTTCTGAGAAATTTGGGTTTTGTATATCTTGTGGTTACTTTGTTTTGCTCCCATCTTTGTGTGTATATATCTACCTCCCTTCTTGCTTTTTGTTCCCTGTTAAATAATATACTTTATTTTTAATTAACTTTGAATCGGTGCAGAGTTTCTCTGACTCCTGACATCCCCTGTTTATCTCTCTATCTGGGGGATAGGGAGGGGGAGCCAAAAATTCTGCACGACGGGGTCCTGCCTTGAGCCCTTAAACGGAGACAGAACAATTGGTGCCCAACGTGGGGCCCGAGCAAAAGAGACTTTACACTGAAAAAAGTATTGGAAGTTAAGAAAACAAAAGAAAATGCCTTTACTGTAGATAA
>NW_008625612.1:267-480 GCF_000691845.1 Merops nubicus | reverse complement strand
GAGTGAGGGGCCCTAACCTGACCCCAGGATTTGAGTTGCAGCCTCCCCAGTGCTGAGTCCAGGGGTACAAATACGCTGTCTTCCTTCATCTCTTTCAAATGAACCTGCCAGAGGATGTTTCCTGAGCTGACGTCCCCGTCCTTGGGATCCTTATCTTCACCCCACGCATGGATTACACCCTGGCTTGCCCTTGAGGCCTGGTTACTCTCGGAC
>NW_008625612.1:0-207 GCF_000691845.1 Merops nubicus | reverse complement strand
GAGGCAGCCCAGAGCAGTGCTTCCAGCCCAATTTCAGCACAGCCCAGGCAGGAAATCTGATCACCAAAATACCTGTCAAAACAAGAAAACACATCCACCGTGCCCATTGACATGAGTCTGATCTCTCTGTAGCATCCAATTCTTTAGAACACCTTTATACTTTAAAATATAATGAGGAGTGGACTGGAGCATCTCTGTGCCAGGCCA
>NW_008625611.1:597-1239 GCF_000691845.1 Merops nubicus | reverse complement strand
GCCCCACTCACCTGGGCGGGGGCAGGATGAGCCCCAGGGTGCGGTACAGCACGGCCCCGATGACGAAGTGGGACGCCTCCTCCGTCTCTGCAGCGAGGGGGGGAGAGAGGAGCCGTGAGCGGGCACACGCCTGACCCAGCGGGCACCCCGGCCCCGCCCGCGGGCACACGTGGGCTGGCAGCAGCCTGTGCACGCTCACAGGTGTGAGCCCCGTCCCCAGATGTGCGCCCCCACGCGTGCACAGCCCCTGACACACAAGCTCATGCGTGTTCACGCTCACCCCTGCACACACGCTCCTGGAGAGCTGGGCTTGTACCTGTGTGCAAATGTGCACTGCACATGTGCGTGCTTCACGGGCATGTGTGTGCACAACACCAGATGTGC
Source organism: Merops nubicus (assembly GCF_000691845.1). NCBI lineage: Eukaryota > Metazoa > Chordata > Aves > Coraciiformes > Meropidae > Merops > Merops nubicus. Next base: position 855 of record NW_008625611.1, on the reverse strand, counting down.
GCTCACACGTGTGCGTGCTCACAGCTGCACACACGTGCGTGCTGCCAGATGTGCACACTCACACGTATGCATGTCCGTGCACGCTCCCAGATGTGCACTCACACACATGTGCATGTCTGCACGCTCACAGATGTGCACTCACAAGCATGCACACTCACATGTGCATACATGCACACTGACAGATGTGCATGCTCACACGTGCAGGTCTGTGCACAGTCTCAGATGTGCACTCACGTGCATTCTCACACGTGAACACAC
>NW_008625611.1:0-445 GCF_000691845.1 Merops nubicus | reverse complement strand
GCCCCCTCCCAGATGTGCCCTCACACGTGCACGCTCACACGTGTGCGCAACACCAGATGTCCACTCACACCTGCACATAGACGTGCACTCACACACGTGCACACACACACTCCCAGGCGTGCACATCCACACATGCCAGCTCACACTCACGTGCACACCTCCAGCTGTGCACGCTCACACACGTGTGCTCATGCTCCCCGCCCTGCCCAGCCCCGGGTGGACCCACACCACGCACGTGCCCAGCACCAGACGTGAGCTCACAGGTGCACGCTCACGCTCGTGCCCTGGGGATGAAGAGCTTGTCCTCGGAGCTCCGGGCCCAGTCCTTCATGCCCCGACGCCCCTTCATGGGGAAGTTGATGTCGCTGGAGACGGCCGAGACGGGTTCCCTCTGGATGCTGATCACTGCCAGGGCAGAGCGGGCGTCACCGCCCGGCCCCCCGCG
>NW_008625610.1:3226-3589 GCF_000691845.1 Merops nubicus | reverse complement strand
TTCGACGGCTCCATCCTCTTCCTGCCCATCCTGCTGCCCCAGGTAGAGGGCTCTGGGGGGGTTGAGGGGTGCAGGGATAGCCCCCCCCTGCTGCCTCCTGCTGTCTCCAGCCCACGCTGGGGTGGGGGGTGTGTGTCCCCCCCTGCCCCTGGGTGAGGTCGGTGTCGCCCCGCAGCCCGTCACGCTGAAGTCTTGGAGGAAGAGTGATGAGGAGGAGGTCACCATCACCATCCAGCAGACCAAGGTGCTGGAGCCCAGCTCAGATCTCTGCATCCCCTTCTACAACGTGGTCTTCAGGAGGTGAGAACAAGCAGAGACCCCTCCTCAACCTCCAAGGAGGAGACCACCCTCCTCCTCCTCCCC
>NW_008625610.1:1814-3177 GCF_000691845.1 Merops nubicus | reverse complement strand
GCAATGAGAGCCTTAGATATGAAGCTTATTGGGAGGAATTTCTTTGAGCCTGACCAGGCTGTTGTGTTACATCACTACAGGTGGGTGCTGGGCACGTTCTCCTCCCCCCTGAGCCTGGGGGGAGCGAGTTGGGGCCACCCCTGAGGGTGGAATTTGGGAATCCTGTGCCAGGTCAGCCCTCTTGGCCAGCCTTGCTTGGCCTGTTTTCTGCAGCACAGCTCAGGGGTTATTCCTAAAAGCTGGCAGCCAACTCTGGCAAGAAATCCCCGAGTGTTTTGGAGCCCCGGGCTCCTCCAGCAGGGCCGGGTTTAACCCCTGCACTGCTGGGACCACTCTCACAGGGTGCAGATCCAGCATCCGCAGGAGGGACGGGGGCCTCTTCCTCTTGGTGGATGCCATCCATAAGATCATCCGCAGCGAGACTGTCCTCAGCTTCATGTAAGAAAAGGGGAGAGAGGGGGGGAAAACCTCAGAGGAGCCCCGAGGGGGGTTTAGGGGGAGGGTGAATTTCCTTCCTCCTGCCTGGCGCCGGCGCGCGGGTGGGCACCGGTGTTGTTTGGGGACAAGGGGGTTGGTTTTTTTCTTTTTGGGGGGGGGTTTGCACAGGCAGGGAGCATCCCTGAGTGTCTCTTTCTCACTCTACAGGCAGAATATCTACAAGCAGAGCGTGGGCAGCTTCCAGGACGAGTGCAGCAAGCAGCTGGTGGGCAGCGTGGTCATCACCCGCTACAACAACCGCACCTACCGCCTCGACGACGTCGACTGGGACAAGACCCCCAGGGACACCTTCACCCTGGCCAACGGCCAGGAGATCACCTTCGTGGACTACTACAGGTAGAGAGGTGCTGGAGCAGCCTTTGGGAGGAAGGGCTGGCTGTTGGGAAGGGTTTGACAGCCTGGTTCTGACCCGAGGGGGGGTGAGCGGGAGGAAGGTCTCACTTGGTGTCATCTCCCTGTTGATTTCTCCAGCAAAACTTATGGGATCACCATCAGGGAGCTGGATCAGCCACTGCTCGTCCACAGGCCCAAGGAGAAACAGATGCCGTGGGGGAAGGTGAGCTGGGAGGAGAGAGCTGAGACCTGTGGTCTCTTCTCAGCTCTGTCCCAGCCCCCTCGGGGTGCTGATGGTGCCTGTGCCCCCCTTCAGGGCCAGCTGGACGTGGTGCTGCTCGTGCCAGAGCTCACCTTCATGACTGGGCTGCCTGACAAGAGGAGGGACAGTCGGATGGTGAAGGTCAGAGTGTGTTTGATCCTGGCTTGAGTCAGCACTGGTGTGGCCAGCAGGATCAGGGCAGTGGGCAGGGCACTGGGGAGGCCACACCGCAAATCCTGGGGTCAGTTTTGGGCCCCTCCCTCCCAGCAA
>NW_008625610.1:0-1415 GCF_000691845.1 Merops nubicus | reverse complement strand
GGGGGGGTTAGACTCGATCTGAAAGTTCTATTCCAACCAGAACATTTCCATGCTCCCATGATCTGATGCTCTCTGCTGCCCTGGGCTGCTTTCAGGGGGGGTGCTGGGGGTTTCCCCAACGTGTCCCCCCCACCTCTGCAGGACGTGATGCGGGAGCTGGCGCAGAGCCCTGGGCAGCACTACAGGCGCCTCACCAGCCTCCTGAAGAGGATCCAGGAGCACCCTGAGGCCTCCCAGGAGCTGATGCGCTGGGGGCTCAGCCTGGACCCCGATATCCACAGGGTAGGGGACACAGGGAGGGGGTGGGGGTCGAGCTGGTGCCTTCCCCCCCCCCTCCCCCTGGCGCTGCCGCGGGATTTCTGCTCCCTTCAGACCCAGGGTCGAATCCTGCCCGCCGAGAGGATCAACCTGAGGCACAGCTCCTTCTTCCCCACTGAGGACCTGTGCTGGAACAAGGAGGTGACACGAGAGGCCTCCATCCTGACGGTGAGCCCCCCCAGTTCAGCAGCAGCCCCTTGCTGGGGGGCTGGGCTGGGTGTTCTTGGTGCTGCCATCCCGTCGGAGCTGCTCCCAGGGAGAACCTTGTTGGTCTTGGCTTTGTGCTTCAGCCTGGGTTTAAACTGAAGGAGTTGAGAGGTACGTGGCCACTTTGGCTCCTTTCCCACCTCCTCCTGGAGTGGCTGAGCACTTCCAGACTGCAGGAATCGCTGGGGGCTGGGACATCCCTCTGATGAAGAGGGGTGGAGAGAGGTAGGGTTGGGCAGCCTGGAGAGGAGAAGGCTCCAGGGAGATCTTCTGGTGGCCTCAGTGCTTCAAGGGGCCTGTCAGAAAGCTGGGTAGGGACTTTTGAGCAGGGCCTGTTGGGACAGGACAAGGGGGGATGGTTTGAAACTAAAAGAGGGAGATTGAGACTGGAGAGGAGGATGAAATTTTGGATGCTGGTTTGGAGGCTGAGGGTGGGGAGCCCCTGTTGGAGGTTGCCCAGAGAGGTGGTCGCTGCCCCATCCCTGGAACCACCCCAGGGGAGGTTGGACCAAGCTCTGAGCACCCTGCTCTAGCTGGGGCTGTCCCTGCTCCCTGCAGGGGGGTTGGATGAGGTGAACCTTGACAGTTCCCTCCCCACCCAAACCAGTCCATGGTTCTCAGAGTTGGGGCTGGGAGCTGCACGCTGCAGCCCCGGGACAAGAGCTGTCCTCTCTTCTCTCTTAGGTACCCATGAATTACTGGATGCTGGTTTACCCCAAGAGGCTGCAGGACGTGGCCAAGGACCTGGTGGCCACCATGGAGAGCACCTGTGGCCCCCTGGGCATGCAGGTTGGGCCACCTGCCCTGGTGGAGCTGAAGGACGACCGCATCGAGACCTACGCCAAGACCATCCGAAACGTCCTGGGCACTGAGGTGAGGAGGTGGGAGGG
>NW_008625609.1:3897-5300 GCF_000691845.1 Merops nubicus | reverse complement strand
CTGCGGAGCCAGCCCCGTGCACACCGCGGGCACGGGCAGGACCCAAGTCCCACACCGGTGCTGCTTTCCCCTCGCCCCCTTTTATCCCCAGCCCGACCCTGGGAGGGAGGGAGCAGCCGTGGCAGGGGCCAGGGTCCTCACTGCACCTCGCCACACACCTAGACATGGCCTTCTGGAGTCACCAGGGCTGCAGGAACTTGCTTAAAGGCAGTGGAATGGCACGTTCTTCGCTCAGGTGCCCCAGACCTGAGCCTGCCAAACTCTGCCAGAGAGCCAAAGGGAGACTCGGGATCATTTAGAATCATAGAATCATGGAATTATTTTGGATCTTCCAGATCGTCAAGTCCAACTGTTAACCGAGCACTGCCAGGTCCCCACTGACCCATATCCCTCAGCACCACATCTCCACAGCTCGGAAACCCCTCCAGTTGGGAACTCCACCACCATCCTGGGCAGCCTGGGACAGGCCTGCACAACCCTTCTAAGGAAGAAATTGCTCTTAATATCCAACCTTAAACTTCTCTTGGCACAACTTGAGGCTGTTTCCTCTTGTCCTCTCGCTGGTTCCTTGAGAGAAGAGCCTGACCCCCACCAGGCTCCAGCCTCCAGCTGGGAGTTGTTGAGAGCCAGAAGGTCTCCCCTGAGCCGCGGGCCTCAGCGCCCCGCGCGCCCTCAGCTGCTCCTCACCAGACCTGTGCTGTAGAGGACCCAGAAAGGCGAAGGGGGTCAGAAATGCTTCTGCTGCCAGCCGCTGCCCTTAGTGTGGGTTTGCTCTTCCCCAGGAAGGCCCCACTGCTGGCTCTTGACGGGGTCACCGCTCCAGCCTGCCTGGCCGGGGAGCCCCCAGCGCCTCCTGCACAGCGACCCCCCAGGCTGGGCCCTTGCCCAGGCCCGCTGTCACGGTGGCTCTGTCAGGCTCCCCTCCCAGCAGCCGGGCCATCAGCCAGGAGCAGCTCGTGCCGGGGGTGCCCTCGGCTGTGCCAGCTCCTCTGCAGCGGGCTCTTTGCTCTACACATCCAGTTCGTGGATGTGTACTAAGTGGTACTTTGTTATTTCTGGAGCGGTGGTATTTTTCATATCAATGTCCTACTTTTTACCCCATTTCACTGAAATATTCTCTGGAAGTATTTCTTCAGGAATAAACATTTCAGCGCATCAGGTTTGTTCCGTGAGGGTTGATTGTCAAATTACAGCCTTCCCTGCGAGCACGGCGCTTTTGTGCAGGATCAAATTGCATTAGTTACTTTTTCCTGCAGTATAAACACAGAATAATAGTGATACCTTTATTGTATCATATTTCTGAACGTAAAAATAATCAGAGGCGGATTTTCACGTGGCGTTCCTGCCGTGCCGGAATGCTTTTCCTGCCAACTGGCCTCTGGAGGTGGTGGCGGGGGCGGTCT
>NW_008625609.1:3108-3885 GCF_000691845.1 Merops nubicus | reverse complement strand
GGAGTCCCAGTGCTCACGTTTCGGGGCCTCTTTATGGCTGCAGCGCTCACCGCCACACGCTTTCTACATTTGCTTGCATGTGGTCCTGGAAGCCACCTAGCATGCAGGTCATGTGCCCTTAATTTTCATTATGAATGAAGAGTAAAACGTGAAGGTTATTGCCTGGCAGTACAAATGCACTGGGTTTTTTTTATTTAGAAGCTCTATTAGAAGTGTCAGGAGTCCCATAACAAAGCAGGGCAAATATCCGCAGAGACACCTTGTTGAGAAAGGCAACTTGGCTTCTAAAAGGTTTGAATATGAATGTGGTTGTTTCTAATCAAGCAGTCCTTGAAAAGAATTCCCCACTATTACTTACCTCTCTTTTTTTTCTTCTTTTACTTGCAGTCAGCCTGTTTTCCTCCTCAGGAAATGCTTCTTGTGCCAGCAGAGGTGCAGGAGCGGGGCACGGCCAGGAGGGGATGGTGGGGCTGGGGGAAAAGCCCACGACAAAATATTTCCATGTCCAGAAAAGTAGCTCGGGATTCAAAATGGATGTGGTCAGACAACCACTGTGTTTAGGAAATAAGAGGCTGTGTCCTTTGTGCTCCCTGGGAAAACTAGGCCAGTGTGGGGTTTTTTGGAGACCGTTCCAGGGGTGCCTGCTGAGGTGGGTCACAGCCACCAAAACCACAAAACGGAACGCAGGAAAATGGGCGTATTCTGACCCTTGGACCAGTGCACCCAGAAACGCGGGGACTCGCGGGCCGGTGCTGCAGCCTGCGGCGGGTGCTCCCT
>NW_008625609.1:1240-3084 GCF_000691845.1 Merops nubicus | reverse complement strand
GCCGGCACCGTGTCCCAGCCCCCAGCGTGGGTGCTGCTGCCAGCCAGGAAACACATTCATCTTTGAGCCAACAGCAGATGAAAAATTAAGTCTTAAATACCTTACGTTTCCCTAAATCGATGTGTTTATTCTGTCTTAGCAGAGGCCATTGGGACTTTGTCCCTGTGGCACTGGTTTGGGAACAGGTGAGGGTGGGTACAGGGCCCCAGGGAGCAACAGTGCCCGGTCAGCTGTGCTGCTGACACTCGGTGAAATTCTCCCAAGCTCAGGTTCCAGGGCTACACTTGTCTCTGAGGCAGTAATGGGACCGCTGCCCTGGAGCTGTGGGGGCCCTGGGCATCAGTGGGAGCAGGCAGGGTCCCCTCCAGAGAGGTGTGACATGTCTCAGCAGAGGTGTCCCTCCTGTGGGTCTCCCGTGGGGCACAGGGCTGGGCTCCCTGTCCACTGGCCACACTCACAGGGCACGTCTCAGCTCCCGCATCTTTTTTTTTTTTTTTTTTGTTATAAATTGTCAGTGTTTTTTCCCTCTACGAACCTGTAGCATCTGGCAGCAGGAAAGTACAGTAGGACTTGCTGGCACCGTGGTGCAGAGCCTCGAAGAATTCCGTATTGTGACAACACATCAAAATAAATTGCTGTCAACAGACCAAAACACCAAGTGCTGTGATTCTGTCTGACGTGTGAAGACTCAGACAGGCTGTCTTGACAAGTTGTGGTGGAGCACCTGCAATTGGCAGAAGACAGTGATATAAATCTGATTTGCCTGATATGCAGCACCTAGATATCGTTAATGTTGGTGACAATAACTCTGCATAACATTCCCGAGACATAGATCTGATTTTTTGTCTATTACTTGTGTTGTTTTTTGTCACTCTCTGATACTAGCTTTGCTTGCCTCCCCTGCTCAGGGTCTGCCTAGGAATTGCTGTGAATAATAAACTGTATTAAAAAAAGGTAATACCAAATTAGGGTTTAATTCAGCCTCTTCTTGGGTATAAAAAAGGCAGTCATTGTCCCAGCTGCTCAAGACAAAAGATGTGCCATGAAATTTTATTTTACACTAACCGTAAAAGTAATCGTGGTGGAAGTTGGATTAATTTTCTAACTCGCAGCCAAAATACTGAAAACAGCAAGTTAAAAGCCACGAGTTGCCGTAAATCTTTTCTGAAACGTTTGTGGTTTTAAAGTTCTAGAAGAGGAAAGGAATTGTTGAATAGGTGGTTAATTTTTACTTTTCATTATCAATAAATGGTAATTCTTCACAGTAGCAGCATATATCACAGCTCCTTTATGAACGTGTGAAACACGTCTTGGCTCTGGAGTTAATTACTGAAGGCTGTCCCAGCCTCAGCCCTCCCGTGCTGTGCCGGTGGGACGCGGCTCAGCCCGGCACCGGCAGGCACCGGCAAGCAGCGGGGCACATGAACTGGCACTTCTGGCTGTCCTCCTTCCCTCTGCTCGCCTGAAGTCTTGGGGTTTGAAGCGTCCTTGTGTGTGGCAATTGCTAATGAGCTGGGGTGTCATTCTGGCTTCGGACAAAAGCACGCGAGCCGAGGAAAAAGCGCGGGGAGCCGAGGGAAACCGGGTTTGCTGGTGGCTCCCGGGCTCTGGGGATGAGCCGCCTGTGTAGCGGGAGTTAGGGCTGGTCCCACCTCGGCTGGGCTGAGGACGGCCCCGGGCTCGGGGGCACCCGGCTGCCTCCCCCAGCACCGGGCGTGGGTTCCCTCCCCTGCCCCTCCTGGGGCCACGTCCACTGGGCGCCTCATGCCAGGACGGAGCCGGGAACGAGAGACCCGCTGCTGACGCCCACGGCCGGTGGTGGGGTGTGGTGCTGTGGGGGGTGG
>NW_008625608.1:0-930 GCF_000691845.1 Merops nubicus | reverse complement strand
TGTTTTTTTTTTTTTTTTTCGTTATTTATTTATTTTGTTTTTTTTTTGCTTTGCTTTTTTTTGGTCTCTTGGTTTTTTTTTCTTAATTTTTCCTTCTTTTTTCTTTTTTCTTTTTGTTTCTTTCCCGTTTTCCCTTTTTTGGTCTTTTTTCTTCCTATTCATTTCTCCTTTTTTTCCCTTTTTTAATTTTTTCCTTTCCCATTTCCTCATTTTTGGGTCATTTTTTTCTCTATTCATTTTTCCTTTTTTTTCCTTTTTTTTCCTTTTTTTTCCTTTTTTTTCCTTTTTTTTCCTTTTTTTTCCTTTTTTTTCCTTTTTTCCTTTTTTCTTTTCCTTTTTTCCTTTTTTCTTTTCCTTTTTTCCTTTTTTCCTTTTTCCCTTTTTTTCCTTTTTCCCTTTTTCACCTTTTTCCCTTTTTCACCTTTTTCCCTTTTTCACCTTTTTCCCTTTTTCACCTTTTTCCCTTTTTCACCTTTTTCCCTTTTTCACCTTTTTTCCTTTTTCCCTTTTTTTTTCGTTTTTCCTTTTTTGCTTTTTTTTCTTTTTTTCTTTTTTTCCCTGTTTTTTGTTTTTTTCCTTTTTTCCTTTTTTTTCGTTTTTTTCCTTTTTTTTCCTTTTTTCCTTTTTTTCCTTTTTTTCCCTTTTTTGACTTTTTTCCCTTTTTTCTTTTTTTCCCTTTTTTCTCTTTTTTTTCCGTTTTTCCTTTTTTCGTTTTTTTTCTTTTTTTCTTTTTTCCCTGTTTTTTGTTTTTTTCCTTTTTTTCCTTTTTTTCCTTTTTTTTTGTTTTTTTCCTTTTTTCCTTTTTTTTCCTTTTTTTCCTGTTTTCCTTTTTTTTCCTTTTATCTTTTTTTTCTTTTTTTCCTTTTTTCTCTTTTCTCTTTTTTTTCCTTTTTTTCTTTTATACTTTTTTCTTTTTTCCTTTTTTCCTTT
>NW_008625607.1:0-1036 GCF_000691845.1 Merops nubicus | reverse complement strand
TTTTTTTTTTTCTCTCTCCCTTTTCCCCGAGTCTTACAGCCACTGTAGTTGATGACAGTCCTTTGATTATTTATGTTTCTTCAGCCAAGGCAACAAAAACTGACCAGCCTCTACCCTTGACCTTTCTCCTCGGTTCCCAAGTTTTCCAGCTACAGCATTGTTTGTTTCCAAGACACAACGCATACAGTGCTGAGCTGCGCTTGTCGGAAGATTCGTCTGAAAGCATCACAGCCTGGGGATTATGCGCTTTAAGAAAAAAAAAAAAATTATTTTTTTTTTTTTGTCTTATGCAATAGTGGGAAGCTCTCCTTGCTGTATTCTACTGACCTCCTGCAGAAAAACTAGGTCCCAAAATTTGTTTGTTTGTTTGTTTTCTGCTGCTCTGGGAACTCTTCTACAGCGTTTGGCAATGGGACCTCTCGAGGGTACCAACGTGCGGCTGCGTCCCGCTTGGACTGAGAACGTTCGGTCCGCCCTCCCCCCTTCCCTCAACCCAGGGAGGCCACTGGGAGCAGTGAGGGTCGGGCCCACCTCTCCTTCCCCCACCCCCCCGCAGTGATGCCCTGGCACCATCCAGGAAGCCTGATCAGTGTCAGGATAGGAACAGGAGTTACAACGTATCCCTGGAGGTAATGGAGGTGCTCAGAGGATGTCAAACATGAAGGGACGTTTCTCCCTTACCTTCTTTTCTGCTTTTTCTTGCGAAGCAGTAGCAAGAGGGAAAAGAGAGTGGGTGCATATTTAAGCGCTGGACAAGGAGGTTAAAAGAAGAAGCAAGCTTAAAACTAAGCTTCAGCAGTGTTGAGGCATCATTCCGAGCCCAAGGCGTGTTTAGAGGCCCTAACAGGTGGCACTGACTCCCCTCTCGGTGCCGCAGCCCTGGCCACCCCCTGGGCGCACCGCCGTGCCGTACACGCACCCGCAGGGCTGGAGGGGCTCCCACGGCTCGAAACTCCAAAGCCTCCTGCTCGGCAGGGCATTGTCCCCCCTGCCCTTGGCCCCCGGGGCCAGGGAGGAGGTAACCCAGAGGTGGCCC
>NW_008625606.1:11758-13033 GCF_000691845.1 Merops nubicus | reverse complement strand
GGGCACGGCCCAGCCCGGCCCTGCCCCGCGAGGGTCCCCGTGTCTGCTGGCCCCGGGGATGCTCGGGACACGGGGACACCCTGGTCCCCTCCTCAACGCAGTGAGGTCTCGTATGGACAGCAGAGATCTCCACGTCTGCTCACCCAGGGGATGCCCAGGACGTGGGGACACCCTGGTCCCCACCTTGGCATGGTGAGGTGGTGGTGTTTGGACAGCAGAGATCCCTGTGTCCACTCACCCAGGGGATGCCCGGGACATGGGGACACTCTGGTCCCCACCTTGGCGTGATGAGGTCTTCTTTGGAAGGCAGAGATCTCCATGTCCGCTCACCCAGAGGATGCCCAGGGCATGGAGACACCTTGGTCCCCTCCTTGGCGTGGCAGGGTCTCATTGTCTAGCATGTGTGAGTGCTTCTCCTCTTTGCTTTGTGGGATGAGCGAGGAGAGAGGGACTCACTAACATACTTCAAAGACAAACTTCACACCATGAAAACACCTCACTTGTGCCCAGAGAGAGCCAGGAGCATGGTGGCTTCGTGCCGAGGGCTGAATTGTTCTCTGCAGAAGAGCCTCACTGGGACAGCCACCAGCTGCTGGCCTTGGCATGGTGTGAGTGATGGCGAAGGGCTGCACCGTGGTGCTTTGGAGATTCCCAGTCACTGACCATTGCTGGGGAGTTGGGGGCTCACAGAGCTTCACCCGCCACATGATTCCCTCTCGGGGAAACCTCCATGAGAAACCTCCCACCTCTTCCTCATTGTTATTCCTGGGAAGTTTCCCCGCAGCTCGGCCTCGAGTTCACAGGAGGACAGAGAGGATGGTGCCCTTTGGTGCCCATCGTCCACACTGGCCTCACCACCTCTCTGCCTGCATCCTGCCTGGCACACGGCCCGTGCCAGGGCACGGCGGGCAGGGCGGGCAGCTCTCCTGCCTGTTTGGAGTTGGCTGCATGTGGAGCCCTTGGTGAATTATTCATGATGAGTGGAGGGAATCGACGGGCGATGGGGCCAGCGGGAGAGTCTGGTCAGCACCCACGGGCGACTTTCCCCTGGCAGCCACGAGGACATCGAGGGGCCAAGCAGGTCACAGCCATCCCTGGCTGCTCCGTGCTCCTGCAGACCCAATCCAAGGGCATGGACATCTATACGTGGAGTTATTTCCCCTTCTCCAGTTTGTGCCCAGTTTCCAGGCTGTGCCCAGCCCTCCCGACAGCTCCTCAGGAGGGATCTGGCACCGATGGAAGGAGCGTGGTGGGGCGAGTGGCTGGGGGGGGGCG
>NW_008625606.1:3540-11714 GCF_000691845.1 Merops nubicus | reverse complement strand
CGGGAGCGTGTGGTGGGTTCCCAGTCTTTGCTCCCCACTTCCCACAGCTTCAGGCTTGCTCCCTGGGAGCCCTGCACCACCAACTCAGCCTCTGCTGGTCCTGTGCTGGCTCCAGTCTGAACACAGGAATTTGTTCTGAAGGGATGCTGCAAAAATGCTGCTGTGAATTTCTATAAAGGTGCCTGGAGCCGAGCTGGAGGCCTCAGCAGTGGAGACACCACCAGCCCTGTCCCGAGCTCCCATGCCACCTCTGAGCCCCGCTCATGGGCAGGACCTGCTGGAATCTTCTCCCACTGCCACTCACAAAAGTGTTTTCACCAAAACGCCATGGAAGCGTGGAAGGGCACGGGCTGTTGCCCAGTTTAAAGCATGTGTTACTCAAAAATGAGTGAGAAGTTTGGAGCTTACAGCAAACCCAGTGTGCTGATGTTTGCTCTTCGGCTGCAGGGCGATCCCTCTGGGATCCCTGGGGTTGCCTCAGTGGCCGGGGAGCGGAGTTTGGCTCTTGCTAAGTGGTTTATGGGACTTTGATTTTTCATTTAGCCAAAAAATAAAGGAAAAAAAATTAAAAAGTATTGGATATAGAAAGCCAAAAGATGCTCAGAACCTCTGAAGCTGACTGGAAAGGATCCCTCTGAGGGGAGAGATGAGTTAAGGGGAGTGAGGAGCGTTCGGGAGCAGGGCTGAGCCAGGCGCCTTGAATGTGATGGTGGTTTTGGGAAGGGACCGTTGCAGGGTGATGCTCAGCAGCAGTCCCAGCTCCCCTGGCGTGGTGTGTGCTGCCGTGGGGTGCTCGGGGAGCAGGGAGTGAGCACTGTGGCCGTGGATGGGGTCTGCCCTGAGCGTCACCCTTCACAACATCCTCAACCATCCCAGCGAGGCAAACGCGGAGGTTTCATGGTCTGTCACCCATCCAGCTGCAGCCTTGCCTGCCTGTGCCAGGGTGCTGAGGGTGATGGGGGGGTCCTGGCACTGGGCCTCCCTCCCCTTTCCTGCTGGGATCCATGCCTGGCCCGAGGGGCAGAGCCATGGCACGGCTGTGGAGAGCCCAGGCTGGGTAACAGCATCTGTTGTGTGGGTTTCCCCTCGGTTCTCACCCCGCTCTGAAGCGCAGAGGTCATGTTGTCTGCAGCTGGCAGTTCACTGGTCTTCCCGGAGTCTTTTTTCGTGGAGGAAGTCGCCTGAGGGTGGCTGAGAGGAGCCGAGGTGCCAGGAGGCAGGGCAGGAGGGAAGAGTGGGGCCTGGCACCTGCCTCCCACAGGATGAGGGGCAGTGGTGGTGCCCACGCGGGTGTGAGTGGAGCCGCGGTTTGGGAAGGGGCTGCAGGGACCCTGCTCTGTGCCTGCTCTGGAGCCAGCAGTCACAGGAAAGAGCCACAGGCAGTCAGGCTGCACCTGCTACCCACCGAAAGAGCCCAGATTAGCAGAATCTGAGTTCAGCACCAAATGCCAGAGAACCTGTTGCCAAGGCTGGAATTTCTCGCTGAACAGCTACATACATGTCACCAGCCAAACACGTGCTGGGACCTTTTGCCAGTTCTTGGAACATCTGGGCTGCACGGGATCCATCGTGCCCAGTCCCACACGGAGAGTCCCCGGGGGCACCTCGGGAGGGGCAGTTGGACCCTCGTGTCCCCCCCGTGTTGGTGGCGTGGCCGAGGGAGACGTTCCCCAAACCTGCGCCGTCCCTCCGGGCACTGGAGGCAGGATGAGTCTGGATGCTCAGGGCATCACCTCTGTTGAGTTAAACAATGCTAGATGTGATTTCCTGGGAGGAATTGAGGGAGACACCTCAAATCTTCAGAAAAACTCGTGAAGGGGGCGGGGGGAGAAGTGAAGAGCAAAGGGGAAGGCGGCATCCATCGACACCACCCTTCGTCACACTGCCGGTGCCTGGCTCAAGGTGCAGTCACCTCCTAGGGGCCTGGTCCTCTTGGGGTGGAGGTTTGGAGGTCTCCTTTCCCCCAGGGCTGTACGTGTCACCTCCCTGCACAGGCCCTGTGGGCTCCATCCTGGACATGCTGGAGTGGAGGGTGTCCCACTGCCCCTTTCTGTCAGGAGCGGGACCGGCCCTCCCGTGATTATTCCTGATCTTCATTATTTATAGAGAAGGCAAATTAAATTATTAATATGGAAAATTCAGATAACATTAACAATTCTCAGTTTATAACGGTTTCCCATTAATAAGGAAAATTGGAAATTTATCACTACATCTGTTCATTAAAACTCACTATTTTTTTCTTTTTTTTTCCTTTTGGGGTCTGAAATGAAAGCAGAGAAATAAACCAAGAGGAGAAGCCATTTGTTCACTACTTCTCTGGGCAAAGTCAGCCCATAATTTTTAATAAAGTCGTGGCCATTATATGTGGAGGGGAAACCAGCCTGGAATGAAAGCAGCTTTTCAGCCCTGTGTGTGGTGTGGCTGGACTGTAGAACCAACGCTGGGACACACGGCCCTGGGTGGGAGCCTTTAAGCCGGGGGGTAGTTCCCTGATTTCCCTCCCTCCCTGGCAGCTCTCCTTGCTCTCAGCATGTGTCCCTCCAGCTCCCAGGGGTGAATTTTAACACCTGCCCTGCTTCTTTCAGAGATGGCGGATTCCTGTACCTGTAAAGGGGGAAGGAAGGCTGCAGGTTCTCACAGACCCCCTGCCAGCAAAGAGAGGAGCGAGACGAGGATCCACCCGCCGGCAGAGCTGCCCAAGCTGGGTGAGGAACTGGCAGTTTGGGGTGGGGCAGAGGGGACGAGGCCAGGGGATCGTGGGGTTATAGATTATTTTTGATTAGAAGAGACCTTTAAGCTCATGGAGTCCAGCCATTAACCCAGCACTGCCAGGTCCCCACTGCCCCGTGTCCCTCACACCACATCTCCAGGGCTTGGAAACCCCTCCAGGGGTGGGGACTCCACCACTGCCCTGGGCAGCCTGGCACCGCCCTGGGCAACCCTCCAGGGCAAGAAATTGTTCCTCAGGGACAACTTCAACCTCCCCTGGGGCAACTTGAGGCCGTTTCCTCTTGTCCTGTCCCTTGTTCCTTGGGAGCAGAGCCCGACCCCCCCCTGGCTCCAGGCTCCTGTCAGGAGCTGGGCAGAGCCAGAAGGTCTCCCCTGAGCCTCCTTTGCTCCAGGCTCAGCACCCCCAGCTCCCTCAGCTGCTCCTCACCAGACTAAGGCTCTTATGAGGGGTTGGAGGGCAGCTGGCAAAACAAGGGGGTGCAAGTGCATCGGGTCCCCATGTGCCTCTGCTCCCTGTGTTGACCCACCAGGGAGGACTGTGCTGGGCCAAAAAAACCCCAGACCCCTGGATCTGGAGAGAGCCGGTGCCTGGGGAGGGGGGGGGAGGGCTGGAGACAGAATCTCACTGAGCTGGTGCCTGGGGAGGGGAGGGGAGGGCTGGAGACAGTCTCTCCCTTCTGGGAGGCGTGTGGCTGGCTTAATGAGATGGGTGTCTGGCCGCCTGCATCTCCTGTTGGTAGCTGAGCCTTACATCAAAGGGTGGAAAGGCTTAAATGAGTTCAGACCATCTGCTGCCTCCTGTGTGGTGGCCCCGGGGTGGAGGCGTGGGAGCAGAGGAGCCCCGGGGGAGCTGCTGCCTGAGGGCTGTCACTGATGGATCACTGATTTCTCTACCCAGGCACCTCCAGACTCAAGGAGATTTTTAATCCTGCCTGTTTATGCCGGGCAGATCCTGCCTGTGGGCACAGAGAGGCTCCTGCTGCCTCTGCCCTGCTGCTGATGGGGTGCCCGTGGCCTGGCCGAGGCTCAGACCCCAGGGATGCCTCAGACCAGGCACCCAAAACCACCAGCCTCGTGGGGAAATGGTTTGTGCCCTAAATTTTTCCCAAATGCTGCTTTTCCCTGGAGGGGGTGGAAGCTGTGATTGCTCCCAGAGGGTGTAGCTCCCTGCTGAGGGGAATGAACTCCAGCTGTCTGCTCTACAATCATACCTGCACTCAGAAGGTGCTTCTGCATGTCTTCAAAAGGAGAAAAGCCTTTTGTTTTTTGGCCCTTCCTTAAGGTTTATGTGGGCTGAAAGTGATGAAGTGGAGTGAAGGACATGCTTTGGTGAAGATCTTCTGTTGCTTTCCTTGGGAAAGTGCTGGAGGTGGGAATGTCTGCCAGGGTTCACTTCATGGGGCTGAGTTAGGCTTGAGGCAGACTGGGGACACAGGGACCTCTTGGGTGCAGCAGCTTGGTTGGTGCAGGGAATCACAGGATCCCAGCATGATGGATATTGGAAGGGACCTCCAAAGGTAACCTTGGCCAACCCCCCTGCTCCAGCAGCTCACCCCCAGCAGGGTGCCCAGGGTCACAGCCAGGAGGGTTTGGGATCTCTCCAGAGCAGGAGACTCCACAGCCTCTCTGGGCAGCTGCTCCAGGCTCTGCACCCTCACCCCAAAGAAGTTTCTCCTCCTGCTCAGGTGGCACCTCCTGGGTTCCAGTTGGTGCCCGTTGCCCCTTGTCCTGTCACTGGGCACCACTGACCAGAGTCTGGGTCCTTCCTCTTGACCCCCACCCATGAGCATTGATCAGATCCCCTCTGAGCCTTCTCCAGGCTCAGCACCCCCAGGGCTCTCAGCCTTTCCTCAGCACACAGATGCTTCAGTCAGGATCTTTTAGAACACACTTCCCAAGGTCAGTCTTGGTGCAGAAAAGCCTCGAGTCCCTCAGCAGACCACCCCTGGTCCCCTGTAACACTGAGCACTGTCAGGGTCATGTTTCCTGCAAGGGTTGGGCTTTATCACAGCTGGTGGTTGGTAGCCAGGAGTGGGATATTAGGAGAGGAGTTGGGGTTTCTGCTCTGCCTGCCCCTGTCCTTGCTGTCCTCAGCTGGCAGCTGATCACTGAGGGTGTTGAGGGGCAGCTGGACTGGAAGCTCTTGTGTTTGGCAGAAAATGTCCCACAAAGTTTTCAAACTTGGAGGAGAGGGAGAGAGAGAGGGAGAGGGAGAGGGGAGCTTTCAGCTGAGCTGTGTGGGCCAGCCCCACACATGCTGGGCTCCTGGGGACAGCTGCTGTGGGACATTGCAAATCTGGAACGTTTTGAAGTGTTCAGGAGAGAAAGCAAAAAACAGGGAGAGAGAAGGGCCACGAGAATGATCCGAGGGCTGGAGCAGCTCTGCTGTGAGGACAGACTGAGAGAGTTGGGGCTGTTCAGTCTGGAGAAGAGAAGGCTCCCAGGGGACCTTATTGTGGCCTTCCAGTATCTTAGGGGGGCTACAAGAAAGCTGGGGAAGGACTTTTTAGGCTATCAGGTAATGACAGGGCATGGGGGAATGGGGCAAAGCTGGCAGTGGGCAGATTCAGGCTGGATGTGAGGAAGAAGTTCTTCCCCATGAGAGTGGTGAGACCCTGGGATGGGTTGCCCAGGGAGGTGGTTGAGGCCCCATCCCTGGGGGTCTTTAAGGCCAGGCTGGAGGAGGCTCTGGGCAGCCTGATCTAGTGGGAGGTGTCCCTGCTCATGGCAGAGGGGTTGGGACTGGGGGATCCTTGTGGTCCCTTCCAGCCCTGACAGATTCTGATCTGTTTTAGCAGAGGACTTTAGAGCCCTAATGGCTCAATGGTTGGACTTGATGATCTTGGAGGTCCCTTCCAACCTAAAGGATTCTATAATTCTATGATTCTATAATAAGCAGGTAGGTTCAGGCTAGATGCAAAGAAGACTTTTTTTTGCATCCCAGGCTGCCCAGAGAGGTGGTCACTGCCCCATCCCTGGAACCATCCCAGGGGAGGTTGGTTTGGGCTCTGAGCACCCTGCTCTAGCTGGGGCTGTCCCTGTCCCTGCAGGGGGGCTGGACTGGGTGACCTTTAAAGGTCCTTTCCAACCCAAACCAATTGATTCTATGAACTGCAGTGTTGTGAGCTTCTGCTGCAAATCCTGTTACAATTTGGTGTTTTTTTCATACACTTCCAGCTCGTGGAGTCCCTGGATGTGCACAAACCACAGCTCTGTGTGGTGTGCAGGGTGAGGCCAGTGGCCCCTGCAGCCCTGGGGCTGCTCAGCCACGCTGGCTGTGCTGAGGGGATGCTGACCTAGGCACACATTTCTTTTGCTAAGTAACATGACTGTTGGAGGGTTTCTCCCAAGCCAAGTGGGAGGACAGTCTTCCAAAGTGAGCCCCAGCCATAGTCAAGGGTCAAGAGCACAAGTCTTTGAGGAGTGGCTGAGGGAACTGGGCTTGTTAGGGCAATAGGACAAGAGGAAACAGCCTCAAGTTGCCCTAGGGGAGGTTGAGGCTAGAAATGAGGAACAATTTCTTGCCCTGGAGGGTTGCCCAGGGCTGTGCCAGGCTGCCCAGGGCAGTGGTGGAGTCCCCACCCCTGGAGGGGTTCCCAAGCCGTGGAGATGTGGTGTGAGGGACACGGGGCAGTGGGGACCTGGCAGTGCTGGGGGAAGGGTTGGACTCCATGAGCTCAAAGGTCTCTTCTAACCCAAACAATTCCATGCTTCTGTGATTGTGTGAAACTGCTCTGTGCAAACCAGAGAGGAGGGGTGGGCAGACACCAGGAGGAGCTGCTGTGTCCCGTGCAGGTGTCTGCAGGAGCAGGGGCTGTGCTCTGACTTGCCGGGGAGCTGGCTCTGCCATCCAGAGGGGGATCTCTGTCCTCTCCAAGGCAGGGCCCGTGCCGAGCTACCCAGCAGGAGGGCAGCTCCTCTGGCACGGCCGGTGATGGGCACTGCATCTGTTTGCAGGAAATGCAACCAGTGACAAAACAGAAGGCAGGAAGAAAGGACGACCCAAGGCTGAGAACCAGGCACTGAAGGACATCCCTGTAAGCCCTGTGGCTCTGGGCCCCTGCCCTGCCCTCCCCTGCCCATGCCCTGCCCGTGCCCTCCCCTGCCCTGCCCTGCCCGTGCCCCGTGGCACCACGTCTTCCCACCAGCTGCAGCCTGCCCTCCCAGGGTTCATTCTTCAGAGCAGCCCTGTCGTGGGCTCAGCAAGACCCCAGCCCCTCAGTCCCCTCTGTGCAGGCAGCCAGCACCCCCCAAAACCCTGCTTAGGGAGCAGAACTCCCCTCCAGCCTCCCCTTCCCGAGCCCCTGCCCGTATCGGCTGGATCCTTTCGCCACCATGTCAGGTTTAGGGGTGATTAATTCCCCACAGATTAATTCCCACAGGGTAGCATGGACAACACACAGAGCAGTTTGTCATGAGAGCACGGACGTGGGGTGATTCACTGACTAGATGAAAGGTGGGGTGGTTAAATCACCAGAGCAACTTGTGGCCTGATTTATTCCCCAGCCTGGCCGGGAGCGTGCGTGTGCTCTGAGAGGCACCACAAGGTAGATTCTCAGGAGGAATCATGAGCTGCAGAGCCTGCAGGATCTGTCCCAGCACCTTGCTAAAGAGATGAGTGCTGCACTGAAATGCAGCCCTGGGGTCCACTCTGCAGCTGAGTGGTGGGAAGGGGCAGGCAGGAGAGGTCAGAGGTCCCGTGTGTCCCCCGGACCCCCTTGGCACACACCCGGGCACGTGGTGCTCTTGGCTGAGCTGTGTCTCTCATCTCTCCTGTCCCCAGCTCCCCCTGATGAACCAGTGGAAGGACGAATTCAAAGCCCACTCCAGGGTGAAATGTCCCAATTCAGGCTGCTGGCTGGAGTTCCCCAGCATCTATGGCTTGAAGTACCACTACCAGCGCTGCCAGGGGGTAAGGAGAGCAGAGGGCTGCGTGTCCTTTCCCTTGGCCAGCTCTTCTGTTACCATCTGCAGTGCAAAGCCCCTCTCAGGTCTTAAACCCCAGGAGAAACGTGAGATTAAACCGGGGAGGGCGTGGAGGGACCAGGGGTGGTGCACGAGAGGGGCTGGGGTCCCTCCAGCTCTGCATGAGGCCTGGCCTGGGGGGGATCGTGGACCATTAGTAACCATTTGGAGGGGCAGGGGAGCATTCCACAGGATTTGGGTTTGTGCCTGTGCCAGAAGAAGCCCATCCCTTTCCTGGTCCAACATCCACGCTCACCCATCTCTCCCTGCTCCCCACAGGGTGCCATCTCAGAGAAGCTGACGTACTCCTGCTCGTACTGCGAAGCTGCCTTCACCTCCAAAACCCAGCTAGAAAAGCATCGGCTCTGGAATCACCTGGACAGGCCAGTGCCAGCCAGCAAAGCAGAGAACAAAGTGCCCAAGGCCGTGGGGAAGAGCAGCAGCAAGAAAAGGTACCGGGCTGCGGGGCGGGCTGGCGA
>NW_008625606.1:343-3523 GCF_000691845.1 Merops nubicus | reverse complement strand
GTGTGAGGACGACTGGCTAACGACCCCTCTTTAAACAAGCCCTCTGTGCTTTGCCCTAGAGCTGCTGAGAGTTCAGCTTGCCCCACCATCCATCCCAAACAGGCAAAGACGGAGAAGGGCGTGGGCCAGGACCCCCCAGAGAACGGGGAGTGCCCGGCGGAGAGCCGCCACCCGAGGGAGTTCCAGATCGCCGCCGACCAGGCCGTGGCAGGCCTCCACTGCCAGGTCCTCCAGTGGCAAGGATGCCGTGCAGCACGGGGGCAGCCAGGCCTCCCTGCAGGAGGAAGACCCCGAGAGGATGAAGCACAGTAAGATTAGAGCCCGGGGCTACGCTGGTTCGGGAGCCCGGAGAGGCGTAGAGCTGTTGTGGTTGGAAAAGACCTTTCAGATCATCAAGTCCAACCCTTCCCCCAGCACTGCCAGGTCCCCACTGCCCCGTGTCCCTCAGCACCACATCTCCACAGCTTGGGAACCCCTCCAGGGATGGGGACTTCACTGCTGCCCCTTCGCTCCTGAGGCTGTGGAAACTACACAGCTTTTGGCACTAGACAGAGCCCCCACTTCCAGTCCCTGAATTAGCCCTGGCTGCTGTTACCTGTCCTGGTTTGTGGGGTGGGAACCAGCAGCCTGGTACTGTTTGGGTGGGTGCCTCATTGGACAGCCCCTGTATTTCACAGGGGTAAAGACATCCTCCAGGTGATCCCTTCCTGACATGGAGTGTGACCCCCCCTCCCACCCTGGGACTGCTGAAGCCCCCCCTGGCAGTACAGTTATTTGACCAAATCTCTCTCTCTGTTTCTCTCTTTTGAGTCAGGAAGGAAACAGAAAACTCCTAAGAAATTTACGGGGGAGCAGCCGTCCATCTCGGGGACGTTTGGACTGAAAGGTAACACAGGGGGGATGCTGGGCAGCTGTAGGGTTGTAGCTTCTCCTTGGGGTGTTTCAGGGAAGCTCCTTCCCCAAGAGCCCTCCCTGTGGTGGAGATATGTGGCAGCCACCCAGAGCTTAGGGATATCATGCTGGAGGAGCTGGTGCCTTTTACCAGAGAGTGTTGTAAGGGGAATGAAAGGCAGCAGCAGAGCTCACACTGCTAACAGCCCTGTCTACTCTGCTTGGGAGCCTGTCACTGGGAAATGAGGGAAGAGAGGAAAGGATCTGGCCATGTGCAGTGGTAACACGAGAGGAACGAGCTGGTGACACAAGCGAGACATGAGAAACATCATCCCATCATCATCATCAGCCCACCTCCCTGGGGTGTCACAGCATTTCTGATGGCATCAAGAGGGATTTCTGCTGCGTGGAGAGGCTGGGTGACAAACCCATCCCTCAGACATTGTCTCCAGTGCTGGTCGCCCACGTTCAAGAACATGTTTTGAAGGAGGAAGAGAGACGTTGCTGGGATGTCTTCTGAGAGGAGGCTCAGGAGCTCTTCACCTCAGCCTGGCAGAGCAAGAGCAAGTGGGGCTGTGTCACACTCCTACAATATGCCCAACTGGGCTGGGAAGGAGGGAGGAGGCCTGGAGCAGCCCTGGCATGAGAGCAGCTGGGTTTGGACTGGATGTGGGGAGTGTTCAGTCAGGGAAATACAAAGTGGATCTGCAGGCAGTGCAGGAGGCAGCACCTTCCAGCATGAGAGGCAGGGCTGGGAATGCTTAGTGAGGAGCAGGCTGAGTGTGGTCTCCATGAGAGCAGCTGGGTTTGGACTGGATGTGGGGAGTGTTCAGTCAGGGAAATACAAAGTGGATCTCCAGGCACTGCAGGAGGCAGCACCTTCCAGGATGAGAGGCAGGGCTGGGATGCTTAGTGAGGAGCAGGCTGAATGTGGTCTCTGCCATTTCCTTGCCCCTGGCTCCAGGGAAGTCTGGAGTTGTTTCCTTGAATTCCCCACAATGGCAGTGCCAAGGACTGAAAGTCTCCTGTGGGTTCCTCAGGGACAAGCTGGTACCCCCAGTGACCTGCTGCCTGGGACAGGGTGGGTGTTTGCCTGTGCCCCCCAGGTTCAGAGCAGCAGTGAGCTCCCCAAAGACATGGGTGCCACCAGACTGTGGCAGGGTGCTGTCTACAACCCATGGACCCTTGTGGGGCAGAATCTGACCCTGGCACTTATGGTGTTGCTGTGTTTGCTCCAGCACCTTCTGTAGAAGCTCAGGCACAGGCCCAAACTGCACGTGGATTGGGGGGTGGGGGGAATTCCCTCCTCTCTGCACCAGCCTTTCCAAATCCTTGTTTACAAGTCATGTTTTCTGTTCCTTAGGTCAGCCCAGGTGTTTGTTGGCATAAGCACTTGGCCTTTCCAAGTGCAGGAGCATCAGTTTATATCCTGAATTTGCTGTTCCACTTCCCCCTTTCAGTTTCTTCCAAAATACCCTTCTACCTCCTCCCCAGCCTGTCTTCTCCACAGTCTGCCTTGCTGGGAGCATCCTACCCCACCTTGCCATGGGCTTTCTGTAGCTCCTACACTGTCTGGGCTGGGGGAAACAATTCTGTTTATAAAACACCACGAGCTGTTACGACACTGCTTGTCATAATTGTGGACCTGATCCTACACATGCAGCCTCAGCAGACCTACAGCCAGCTCAGTGTCCCTGGGTTAGAGGTGGAGATCTTTTTTGCCTGGTAAGTCTGAGTTGGTGTGAGGGTACT
Organism: Merops nubicus; assembly: GCF_000691845.1. Classification (NCBI taxonomy): domain Eukaryota; kingdom Metazoa; phylum Chordata; class Aves; order Coraciiformes; family Meropidae; genus Merops; species Merops nubicus. The sequence goes on along the minus strand of NW_008625606.1, from coordinate 880 downwards.
GAATAAAACTCCTCTTTCTCTACAGGTCTTGTCAAAGCAGAGGACAAGGCGAAAGCCCATCGAGCCAAGAAGCTGGAGGGGAACATCAACACAGAGGAGCTGAAAAAGAAACCTCCAGGAGCTGGTGTGAAGAAGGAAACAGCTGCACACCTACCAGCAGGTGAGGCTGGTGGAGGCCAAGCACAGGCAGCAGCTCTGGGTGCAGCTCAGCTGCTTACCCTGTGCTCTGCTCCAAGCCTGCACAGGCCCCACCTCCACCTGCATCGAGGGCTCCCCGCAGCCCCCCTGGCCCAATGGGCTGCTGCTGGGTGAGTTTTCTCAAAATCAGCACAAAATCAGAAGTAGGAGTGCACAGCTCCTCTCCTTTTGAGGTGTAGCACAGTTGTAGGAACGGCCTCACAAGACTTGGGCTCTAGACCCAGCTTTGTTGCCCTTCTCTGGCCATGCACCAGCCCCTCAAGGTCCTTCTGGGAGTGAGGGGCCCAAAACTGAGCCCAGGATTAGAGGGGCAGCCTCCCCAGTGTCCAGTCAGGGGCG
>NW_008625606.1:0-328 GCF_000691845.1 Merops nubicus | reverse complement strand
CTGGTGCTGATCCAAGCCAGGATGCTGGTGGCCTCCTTGGCCACCTGGGCACACACTGGCTCATCTCCAGCTGGCTGTTGACCAACACTCCCAGGTTCTTTTCCACCGGGCAGTTTCCAGCCACTCTTCCCCCAGCCCAGAGCGTTGCAGGGCACTGTTGTTACGCAGGGGCAGGACTCAGCCTTTGGCCTTGTTGGACCTCATTCTAGCCTCAGGCCATCCATCCAACCTGGCCAAATCCCTCTAGAGCTTCCTACCATCAACAGATCAACACTCCTCCCCAACTTGGTGTCTTCCACAAACTGAGGGTGCCCTCAATCCTCTTGTC
>NW_008625605.1:618-1236 GCF_000691845.1 Merops nubicus | reverse complement strand
TCACTGTGTGGTACAGACTCAGAAACCGATAATGAGGAAAGTAAAGGGGTAGGGGACGTGGAGTGCTTTCCCATAAATAAAAAAAATCCTCTCCTACCCCCTCCTGAGATGGTCGAGGAGCTGGAGCGACAGCTGGAGTTGGACAGACTTGAAGCTGCAGCACGAATGCATTGGATTCAGATAGAGAAGGACAGACAGCCGCAGCCCTGGGCGATGAGTCAGAGCACACAAAAGACTTGCAGCATTTGCAAGAGAAAGGGACCCGGTTACAAGTGGAGAGGGAGGGGCTAGATGGAAAGAGGCAGGTTCCGGGGGATTGTCTAACGTGGGACACCTTTTTAAACTATGATCCAGACTGGTTGCCAGTTCTGCATCGCCCCGGTAAACAAGGGGCACCTATGCGAACACAAAGATGGCGGGAGCCACCGCCCCTGTATGCCAGCGACAATACAGGAGAGAGTAGTGAGGAGGGGGGGATGAGGAGGAAGATGATAGTCCTCCACCAATCAGCAGGGCAGGACACATTCATGCCCATAAAAGGGAGCCTAGTTGGGATGGGCAGCTGCCCGCCCCCTTGGCTCAGCCCTCCGCCCCCTTGGATACTACCGTGGAGGGGGC
>NW_008625605.1:262-601 GCF_000691845.1 Merops nubicus | reverse complement strand
CGCCCTCCCCCCCCTGGGATACTACCGTGGAGGGGGAGGAGGAGGTGCTGCCGAGGCCCAAGCTGCCCAGTGCCCCCCCTCGGGAGTCGGGTGTGGATGGAGCTGCTAGCTCCAAAGATGGTGCACGGCGCCATCTACCTGAAACTGGAAATACTGCAACGCATTGGGGGAATGTGCGGCAGCTAAAGAAGGAACTAAGTACAGAGGTTGCTACCGAATTGAGAAATGTGTTAGGTCCTTTGATAGATAGTATGTGCAGGGCGGTGTCAGACCAAACGACTCTACTCATGGATAAAAACCTGATTCAGACCACTGATCCGTCAGTGAAACTGAAGGATT
>NW_008625605.1:0-215 GCF_000691845.1 Merops nubicus | reverse complement strand
GTTTCCCGTCGTTGCAGCTGGGGGAGGCACATTTGAATGGGTGGCATTAGACCCCCGACAGGTGACCTCATTGTATAAGGTGATTCAGGAGAAGGGGTTGTCACATCCAGAAGCGCAACTGTTGATCTATTTGATATTTTCCACACCGTGCACACCTAATGATTGCAAACAGTTGTGCAAGGGCATTATATCTGGGCCCAAGTATACACTGTGGC
>NW_008625604.1:1438-16770 GCF_000691845.1 Merops nubicus | reverse complement strand
TCGAGTCGCGGGGGTTCCGCTGCCCCCAGCACTGCTGCAGCGCCTGCGCCGCCGAGAGGGACCTGCACAAGGCCAGCAGGGGTGAGCACACGCCCCGGGCAGCGCGCCCAGGAGCCAGGCTGTCCTGAAAGAGGCCGTGGCCTGCAGCCTGCCGTGGGTGGGGAACGGGCAGAGGCCGCTGAGCAGGACGCCTGGGCCCACAACCCTTAAATCAGCTTTTCTTTTTGCTGGGTGTGACTGAAGCTGAGTAAACGCTGCGCAGGGTTTGATGTCGTGGGTTTAATGGAACCAAGGGTTATTAGTGCAAGGCCTAGGAATGGGGTTTTTTAAAAAGACAGTTGGTAGTGGCCTTTCAAACAATTATTTTTCAAGAAAATCTGTTTAGAAGTTAACAAATGTTACAGAAGACTCTAGAATGACTAAAACCATGTATTTTTTCTTAATAGAGTTTTAAAGCGAAAGTTAAGAGTTAACTTTTGTGAAACTTTGTTCTAAAGATGTAAACGTTTCTCTTTAATGGAGTACTCTGATGGGAGTCAAACCCAGGCTTGCATCTGTCTGAGGTGTCTTCTACCAAATCCTGATTCCAGGGTGACATGGAGCATTTCTCTGCATTTATATTGAACAGGTCGCATGGTGAGATGTTTGAGATGCCCCATTGCCTATCACTCAGGAGATGGCTGTATTGCTGCAGGAAGCTTGTTTGTGTCATCCCACATTCTCATCTGTAGTAACCATTCCAAAAGGAATCACTCCTCATCAGCTGTAAATGTAGGCTTTTGTTTCGTTTGTGCAAGAGGTGAGCACACTTGTTTTTTCCCCCCTTTTATACTTCTGTGGTCACTTGTGCAGTTTAGTGATAAAAATGATGTATTTCCTAAAGAACTCCTCCCTCAGGGCTCTCTGGGATTTAAATGCTGCCTTTGGTTATTTTTTTTATTATTATTTTATTTTTTTCTGGTCAGCCATTCTCATGAGACTTCCACTTGCTATTTTGGTCCATAATATTTGATATTCAGAAGCAGCTCTAGGTTCTCAGAAGCCCTGCTTGTTTTGCCAGTAGGAAAAGTGGATGCCAAGCCCCCAGTTCCAGCCATTGCAAGTTGAGAATGGATGCTGGGTTATTACTCACAGTTTGTTAAGCAGAAGGGGATTCTTTCACCACTCACAAACTTAGAACTGTTTAAATTTTTAAGGTTAAAAGGTAGGATTTCCTCACAAACTAGAAAAACTCATTTTAATTTGTAACTACCATCACATTTGAGAACTTTGGAAGGAAAGTTTTGCAATACTGTAAAAACAGGTTTGACGTTGGGATTTTTCCATGTGCCAAAGTTGTGTTGTGTTTTATTTTGTTTTCCTTTTTTCTTTATTTTTTCCACTTGTTACTTTGTGGTTGTTAGGTCACTACTCTTCTGCCAGGTAGCAGGTTGAACCCTTTCAGTGTGTCAGTTGCTTTAGTCTCATAATGCAGAACTGTCATTATTCACTCAGATTAAATGAAGAGACAGGGATAGGTGTTTGAATAATCATCAGTATCTTACATGGGGTTTCAGAAGTTTAAGTTGGACACACTCTTTTCAGCAGCTTTGCAAGCCACTAATAAGGAGGTGAAAATGAGATGAATCCTGAAGTGACTTGTTTTCTCCTGTGCTCACTTGGAGGTTTAGGATGGGAATGATTGCCTTGGATTTGCAAGAGCAGAGTAGTAATTCAAGATCTTTGAACAGAAAGGGAAAGATGGTGCCAGAGTAATTTCCTTTCTTCTTCTCTCCTTCCTTCCCCTTTCCTCATTTCCAAGTAATTTAGGAGCTATCACAAAGGATCAAACTTAAATTATTTTAAATATCCAGTAACTGAGAGAGGACAAGTAAGTGTCAGAATGAGCTTTAGGAAAGCTCCTCTGAATCTACAAATAGATCTTTAGAGTGTGGTTCAGCGTTCCTCCTTTTGTGGGCTTATTTAAACATTTTGGGCCTCCCCCAAAACAAGATATGCCTGATGTGAATCACGTGAGTGTCGCAGAAAGGCGCATGTACAGATTTGATGTTGTAGGTATCTTGGTGCTTTTGGTTTTTAGGTAGTTGTGTATATGTGAAGTGTTTAATGTTGGTTGGTGCTGTTACTGGATGTACAGATGCCCGGTGTGAGCAGCCAGGCCAGGGCTGAGGCTGTGTCCCTGGAGCAGGGGAGCTGGGAGTGCCTGAGGCAGCAGGGGGGTGCTCTGGGGCGTCCCGCAGCACATGGGAGCTCTGGGAAGGGCAAACACCTCTCTGTGACGTTGTGGATTTGGCCAGTAGGTACATCCCAAAGCCCAACCTGGAGGAAGTTCTTTGTTTTCTAGAGCTCGGGCAGAGTCATTAAAAAGTTTCTGTACTAGGTGGAGCAGCCCCATAATATTGTCAGCACATTTATGTTTTTAATCTCGGCTGTCTGGAGTCCGCCTGGTACCAGGATCAGATAGAGGTTTATGGCAGAAGAGTTTCTGTGGATCTGCCCTGGTTTGAACATCAGATCAGGATTGTCTCTTGGTGAGGTCCAGCAGTAGCTTTAGTCTGCCCTGTAAGTGCTGATGGGGCCAATTCTGTACAGCAGGTCGAGGTCCTGTCCTGCTGCTCTGCTCCTGATGAGGTAGGTTGTGGGATCTTTGTTGTGAGAGAACTGTGCTGAGGCGAGTGGTGCTGACCTCAGGGAAGTGTTTGTACTAAGACAGGAATGAGAAGCAATGCCAGGTTTCTGGACTTACCCTAAATATTTAGTTTTCTGCCAATTTCAAAACACTGTGAAGCTGTAGTAACAAAATGCATAGCAGGGTACAAAACAGCTAAAGACATTTCTTTGAAGTTGTGCTTTATTAAACCTGTGGCCAGCTGCTACAGGTGCCTGAAGCTGACTTAGGATCCCAGTATGGCAGAAGAACCTACTAAGACTGTAAATCTGCAGTAATTTGTTACAGATACATATGAAGAGGAATCTCCATTTAAAAGCTTTATGAGAAGGAATGCCTGCTACTGGGCATCCATCTTGTGTATATATCACAGGAATCAGAATTTAGGAGTAGAATTTCAGAACTGAATTACAGTGAAGGTGTCTTACACTTGCTGAAGATGTAGACCTACATATACTTCTAAAAAATAAATGAAGTGCAGAAGAAAATTGCCATGCTTTTTTTTAATCTGACATCGTTGTAGTAATTCTGTTTGTACCTGAAACTTGCTTCATCAGAGGTGAAACTACAGAAGTCTGTTTTCTCCTGACAATATAAGTACCCTCTGAACCCTGGCAGATGGAATTTCCTGTCCTGTGTATCCAAGTCTTAGTTATTCATGAGTCTTAGTTATCAGAACTTGACAAGCTACAAACAGCCACCACTGACTGAACCCTCTGTATTTTACAGCAGCTGTGTACTACTACTCCTGGAAAAGTTTTGTGGGGTTTGTTTCTCCTAGGCATAGCTGGAATCAGGAGCCAGTGTGCTTCACCAGAGAGGTTGTGTGAGGTTTACGTTTAGCAAACAGCCCCAGGGGGGTTGAATTGAGTCCTGTCTAGTCGTGTGTGGTCAGCATGAGAGACAAGGTGAGGACAGCATCCATGGCAGGAGCACTGGGAGTGCCTGCTCAGAGAGAAGTGGGGGACTGAATGCTTTAGGCATACCTGGGCATCTGTGTGAGAGATGGTTCTTTACTTAGTTTTAGTTGATATCAGAGGGAGAAACTTTGTATTTAGAGGCAAAGCATTACTGAAGTGAGAACGTGTAGATATGAGGCAATGTATAAAGCAGACTAACTCACTTATCATGAGGTACTTGAAATATGGTGTATTTTAAGATTTCTTCTTCACCTTCCTGAAATACCCTTCATTAAGCACTCTACAGTTCACCTAATGGCATGTGTAGGTCATGCTTGTTTTGCAAACCCTCCTGAGGACGTGCTCTCCAGGGGGGCTGAGCCCATTCTCCTCACAGCTCTTTCTTAGACACCCCATTTCAAAAACTGCTCTACAGCACCCAGCTCTGTGCGTGTCCCACGAGGATGAGAGTTAGGGGCTCTCTTGGTAGCTCATTTTTCCTGCTTCTTTGGGTCTCAGTTGCTCTGCTCTTCCAGGAATTACTGGCCAAAAGCTTCTGCTCTGTAGCTGTGGGGCTCTCACCTGGGCTGCTCTGTGGAGCAACAGGGAAAAACTCTTCTTGGTGGAGAAGGACAGAGAAATGCAAACGCGTGGTGTGAAATGAAGGTGCAGAGGAGAACAGAGTGCCTGACTGCCCCAAAGGAGCTGTGGGAGGGAGGGCAGGTTGGTGGAGCTTTGCTGCAAAACAAACAGTGTAGGGCAGGACTTCCATCTGTTCTTTCCACTCTGGTGCCTTGAAGAATCACTGAGCCTCCCTTGTTACTTCTCTCCAGCACCACTATAAAGACAAAACATTCGTAGGTAAGATCTTGGAGATAGGTTTGTAGTGAGTGGGACGGGGAGTCCTTGTACCCAGTGTCTGTTCTTCCAGGCTGTAGCCCCAGCTAACAGTAGGACCTCTGATGCAGTGACTGTCATCCCCCAGCTCTTCAGAGCAGCTTGTTTTTTCAGCTGGGAGGGAGGGTGAGTCACACAGGTTTAAAATTGGTGCCTTTTCTTGTGCTTTTCTAGAAATGCACAAATTAAGGCTAAAAGCACAATTAATAATTCCACTTAGAAGCAGCTTACTCATCCTAAGTTTTTCCAGTTAAGCTTAATTCAGTCTCTCCAACACATAACCTCTTTCCTAGTGAAGAAACTTTGTCAGACTTTTCTTTTTCTTCATTTTATCTTTTTTTCACTCACACATATATGCACTAGAGTTGTTCATTTGGTTTATTTTATTTTCTTCTTTATGGAATCATGGGTAGTTTCATTGCAACTCATCTCTTTCTGTTTGTTTCGTATAGGGTTGGTAGTGCAGGATCATTCAGACCCCCTGTTCAGTTCATATGCCTATAAGTCCCACTACCTACTGAATGAGTCAAATCGTGCTGAGTTGATGAAATTACCTATGATTCCTCCTCCTTCGTCAGCTTCCAAAAAGAAATGTGAGAAAGGTAACCAAAATAGTTTCTTTCTCTTTAATTTACTTTTGCTTTTTTCTATTATTTCTCTCTTTAAATCAATGAGAAATGTCTGCTTGTCAAGCACCACTTACTGCTTTTCAGTGAACTTCACTCATTGATTATTGTGAGCGTGTGTTCATGTTGTTGGCAATTTTTTTTTTTTTTAATTACAAAAGGGCTTAAAATAATTGCTGTCCCTAAATTCTCCTTGCAAGAGGTGAAATCACTTTGTATCTGGCCTAGGCTGTTCCAGCTTCAGGGAAGCTATGAGGAGGCAAGTAGAGCTCGGTATCATTGCCGTTCAGTAGTAGCAGGAGGATACAAACCAGCTTTTAAATTAATCTTTCCTGTGGAAGAAGGGGGTGGGATGTTCTGTTTCAGATCTTCTAGGCAGCTTTTTCAGAGCCTGAGAGAAGACAGGACTTCTTGGGTTGGCGAGGGTGGGTGCTGTGTCCATCCAGAGGGTGCCCGAATGGAAGGCAGCGAGGCTCTGCCTGCCTGTGTGTCCTTTAGTCCCTGGGGACTAACTGTTGGCTGTGTAAAATACTCAGACGTTGAGTTTTATACCTGCAGAAATCTGGTTTCCTGAGAGCACTCAGAAGTGGTGCCCAGTTAACCCCGCCAGAGCTCGGTTCTGTTGAACGTTGTAGATTGGTGGCTGTCAGTGGTTCTCTCATTCCTGAAAACAAAAATTATTTTGAGCCCTCTGCTTAGCTTGAGCAACATCTTACTAATGCATCCTGAGAGCCAAGCGTTGGGGTTTTTTTTCTTGCTTAGCACTGAGAGTTTTGTGTTTGGTTTTGTTTTGCATCTCTGGGCATTTTACCATTTTGGGTGACTCTTCAGTAATTTACACTGGGTCTGTATTTCCTCTGAAATAACACAAACAAAAAATACTTGAAAAGTTAAAATGTTATGATGGGTTTGGGGAGCTCTGGAAATCACATGGTTGGATTGGAACTGGTTTTAACAGAGGAAATACAGAATTGGTCATGCAACTGATTTAAGGAATGCTTATTGTGACATGCAACAATCGATGTCATGGGATTTCTATATAAGTAAGTCTATAGGTGGACAAGATTTTCTGATAAATGTTTGAAAGTTACTAGTCATACTTTGATATTGTGATTGAAAAATGCTTTAAATGCTCTTAAGTCTCCCAGATTTTCTGTCTGGGACACAAACTTTTTTCAAAAAAAATTACACACGTTTTTGTAGGTATATAAATATTTTATATACTTGCATATATAAAATATTCCAATATGTATAATGTGTCAAGTCTTATGGTATGAGCTGCTTTGTGTGCTGAGGGTGGCTTAGAGATACACTGTGGCTCTCCACATTTAATCCATCTGCCAACATCCAAGCCAGCCAGAACAACTTCTGTCCAAATGAGCACAAACTTCAGAAATTCACACTGAGCACAGTGCTGAGGTTTCCTGTGCACAGAAGGAACTTTGGGGGTGGGGACAGCTTGTGGGGTGTCTCACTCTGCATTAAGTGCTCTGCTCATACTGGTAACTTTTATTTTGTGGAATAAATGCACTTACTGTGATGATTCTTTTTAGAATGTCCTTGGTACAGAAAAGCATTGATCAACCTATAGGCTGTGGGGTTTGATGTGTACTAAGGGGTTGCTGGAGGATTCAGTCACAACAGTGTTGCTTGAAATATTGTTGCTTAAAACTGTGGTTATTTGTTGTTGTTTTGGCTGTCACCAAAGAAATCAACCGAAGTTTTGGCCGTAGCCAAAGAAACAAAAGCTGCAGTGCTGCTTTGAGATCAGCACCTCTGCTGGGAATGGTGCTTCCCTGCCAGCTTACCTCACCTTTGAGTCATATCCAGCTGCTCCTTTGTGTGTCTTTGACACAGTCAGCAGTCACAGCTTGCACATTGCAGTGCAGTCTTTTTTAACCAACATTGTTAAGTTTGACTTGATCCCCCCCTTTTGCTGTTGTTTTTTTCTGTGGGGCAGACAAGGCTGTAGAAGGGGTGGTTTAAAAGGAATGTCAGTTGCTGTGCACCAGGGGAAACAAATCCTTACTTCTCTAAACCAAGCAGGGTTTCTTTGTTCAAAGGTGGAAAACTGTTGTGCTGTGAATCCTGCCCAGCTTCCTTTCACCCCGAGTGTCTCAACATAGAAATGCCAGAGGGATGTTGGAATTGCAATGACTGTAAAGCTGGCAAGAAGCTACGTTACAAGCAGATCGTTTGGGTCAAGCTGGGAAATTACAGGCAAGTTGTCTGGTTTTGTTTCTGAAGCCTTTGGATGTTTTTAAGGTAATGCAGAATTACAGGAAGATAACTCAAACCAGCTCAGTCTTCATAAATGAGAACTAGAAATACAATAATTGTTCTGCTTTGTGTCAAATGTTACCCTTGAAATCAAGTTCTGATTTTTCCAGGCAGTGGTGGATACTTGGCTGCTCTTACCTTTGCTCTGTGGAGCATACAGAAAACCAGGGAGTGTCTTAGAGAAGGGGGATGTCCCTGCTGTGTGTGTGCTCCTGGTCACCTGCAGGAGTGCAAGTGTTAGAGGTGATCTGAGAACCTGCCCTCATGCTGCGAGTGTTCTTAGGACTGCTCCCAAGTGTGGAGTAAGAGCATTTCCTGGGTCCTGTGTGGTGCTTCCCAGGTGCTGCCAGAGGGAGCCTGGACTGCCTGAGGAAGGAGTTGGGTTCTTCAGCAACAGAAAACTGGCTTCAATCTCTCAGTCCCCTTAGGCAAACGCAGAAGCCAGGGCTGCAGTTCAGGGAACTCACAGCCTTCTTTTTCTTTTCCCCTTTTCAGGTGGTGGCCAGCAGAGATCTGCAATCCCAGGTCTGTGCCTCTCAACATACAGGGCCTCAAACATGATATCGGGGACTTCCCAGTATTTTTCTTTGGTTCACATGACTACTATTGGGTACACCAGGGCAGAGTTTTCCCTTATGTTGAAGGAGATAAAAGCTTTGCTGAGGGGCAAACTAGTATTAACAAGACCTTCAAGAAAGGTAAAATCAAACAAAGTTTATAGTGGTTTATGACAAAAATTCCACGTGTTTGTGTCTCCATCACCACTTAACCTGCATGGGAATATTATGTGACTAGTGTTCTGTGTTCACATAAAATTGCAAACATTATTTAAGATCCCTTGAATGCAGATAAAAATTTGTTTCTTTAAGTGCCTACTCATTGTGTATTGTTGAACACGCTCATTGAACTTGGGGGCAAGTTCAATTCTTCCACTTACTGGGAAATTTTAAGATGGAGCTTGAGCTCTGCTGCATGGGATCATTGTTCAGCATCTCAGTACCTACCTCAAAGTATATGATGATAGATTCATGATATACTGCAATAATTCATTTCTGGCTTGTGTTCTTGTTTATAGAGTTCTATTCCTAGTTTTTAAAAATATGAATTTAAGTGCATAGATGTGTACAGCTGATGAACAGCAGCTGGTGCTAATTGCTTTCTGTTGTGAACTCCCTTGCACAGCACTTGAAGAAGCAGCAAAGCGCTTCCAGGAGCTGAAAGCACAAAGAGAAAGCAAAGAGGCATTAGAAATTGAAAGGAATTCAAGGAAACCTCCACCTTATAAACACATTAAAGTGAGTTGGCTTCTTTTCCTGTTTCTGTTGCGTGCATGGTAGTTGTGTGTTTAAACCAGTGTTTGCAACAGTTCACGCTTAAGGAAACTCAATCATTTTGTTGTTCTTTTTTTTCCAATAATCTTTTGTTCTGCCTTATAGTACCATAAAACATTCTTTAGCAGAGTATTTGTGAGGGAATGTGAGCTGAAGAGCAGTCTTACCTAACACAGGTTTGCTGGTGGCAAGCTCGTCTCCTGCGACTTCATACATGGTGGGAACTCAGTGAACATTGTTCACACTCACCTCAGTGTCAGTAGCAATTCCTAGGGCTCTTCCCACTGCAGCATCTAACTCTTGCCAGCAGCTTTGGGCATGTAGGAGTTGGTGTTGTTCCTTCAACGTCTTTAGTTTTAGTTGGAAGAAATCCCAGTGATGTACTTGATAAACTTTGTGTGCTTTGAGTTCCTGAACCAGTAGTTCTAGTGGAGAGAGACTCATGCTGTACTGTCTAGAGACATGACCTTTAATGTTCTTTGCTTAAACTGCTTGCTCTTGGCTTCTCTGAACAGTGTGTGTTAGCAGTAGAGTGCCACACTAGCAAGGTGGAGTTGGTGTCTTCTCCCAAGGAATAAGCAATAGGACAAGAGGAAATGGCCTCGAGTTGCTCCAGGGGAGGTTGAGGTTGGCCCTGAGGAACAATTTCTTGCCCTGGAGGGTTGCCCAGGGCTGTGCCAGGCTGCCCAGGGCAGTGGTGGAGTCCCCACCCCTGGAGGGGTTTCCCAGCTGTGGAGATGTGGGGTGAGGGACATGGGTTGCTGGGGGGACGGTTGGACTTGGTGAGCTAAAAGGTCTCTTCCAACCCCAACAATTCAATGGTCCCATGCTTGTGTCTGTGGGAACCATACTTGTGACACACAATCCTTCAAAAGAGCCTAGAGCAAAAACTGATGTAACCATTTTCCTGCCTTCTGTCAGTGATGACTGGCCTGCAGTAAAGGCCTTAAGTCGTCGTTCTTTGTGCGGGGTCTTCATCCCTCATCCGCTTTTCCCTTTGTCCCCCAGTCCAACAAGGTGATAGGGAAGGTGCAGATCCAGGTGGCTGACCTGTCGGAGATCCCCCGCTGTAACTGCAAGCCCTCTGATGAGAACCCCTGTGGCCTGGAGTCGGAGTGCCTGAACAGGATGCTGCAGTACGAGTGCCACCCCCAGGTGTGCCCGGCCGGCGAGCGCTGCCAGAACCAGTGCTTCACCAAGAGGCTCTACCCCGACGCCGAGATCATCAAAACCGAGCGGCGCGGCTGGGGCCTCAGGACAAAGAGGAGCATTAAGAAGGTAGAGTTAGGCTGGAGGCTGGGATAGCTGTCAGTGGGGTTCTACATCCAACCTGGCACCTCTCTGTGCCATCAGTGCTTGCAGACAGGAATTCCAGCGCCCGCAGCAAGCGCTGTGTGTTACGAACTGGTGGAAGTCCTGTGGGTGAAGGAGTGGTGCTGAAATCCACTCAGCTGGTTTGACAGGAGCATCTTAACCTTGCTGCTTGCAGAGGAGAAGCTGTTCTGGGTGATTGTGAGTTTGGGATTTCTGTTGGTGGAGGGAAGGAGCATCTGTGTGTCTTCTCGCTGCCACTGGGTGGAAAGGGAGAGAGCAGCCTGGGAGAAAGGAGCCTGAATGGTGGTTTCTTTCACTAAATAAGGCCATTGAAGATGATTACATCTTCTGGCCAAATAAGTTGCCTGTTTGTTTTTTGGGGGTTTTTTCCCCCTTTTCTTCCCCTTGTCCTTATCATAAACCAGCAAATGACAGTCACAAAGTTATGAAGTGATTATTAGAGTCTGTCTTTATAGGAAATTGTTTTTCTGTGCTTCTTCCTTTTATCATCTGAAGAAGCAGTAAGCATAGATCTCCTGGTTTTGTCTTCCTGTCCTTCCCAGGGTGAATTTGTGAATGAGTATGTTGGTGAGCTGATTGATGAAGAAGAGTGCAGGCTGCGGATCAAACGTGCACATGAGAACAGCGTAACCAATTTTTATATGTTAACTGTAACAAAGGTAAATACTACATCTCCTTCAGCATAAACTGTTAGGGGTGAAACTAGGGGCAAAATGCTGGCAGAAACATCACTCCCTGTTTGACCTGTGGGTAGGAGGATAACACCTGTGTTTCGCTTTGATGGAGCTGGTGCAGAGCTCTGAGGTTGTGCTCTGTGCCTGTGTCGCTTTTGGAAACACAAATATTTAGACATCTTTTCATGAAGCTAACTCTACAGGGAAAACTCACCTCTTTTCGCTACTTTAAAACAAGCATTTTTTTCTGCCTTAGCCATTAGCAGTCACCTGCCAGCAGGAAACCTTTTATTGTTTCCAAGTACTAAATGTGTGTTTGTCTCTTTGTTTGAAGGATCGGATAATAGATGCTGGCCCAAAGGGGAATTACTCTCGTTTTATGAACCATAGTTGTAATCCAAACTGTGAAACACAGAAATGGACAGTGAATGGTGACATCAGAGTTGGACTCTTTGCTCTTTGTGACATTCCTGCAGGTAAAAGCTGGCACTGCCCTGCGTGTGGGCACTTCTCCTGAAATGACCCAACTTCCTAACTTGGCTGGGGTTTTTTTCCTCTAAAGTTACTTAATACCAGTGACATGGATAGAAATCTTGTCATTCATTGGAGTGGAGACAAACACTTGAGTTTTCCCAGTTATCTTATAGCTAGAAATAGTTTTGACTGAAAGCTTCTGTTAAAGTGAGCTACAAGGTTTGCTGCCAAGTCTGGCAGTAACTGTGTCATGTAGGCACTTATCACAGGATGGGGCTTTCACCAGTGTTTGTCTGGGGTGGTGTCATCTCTCCACGTTAAGGGTCATTTTACCTGGGTCTGTGTGACAGAGCAGCTGCTGCTTATGTCTGATCTAGGCAGAATGTGCTACTTCCAGAGTTTATTAAATCACTGCACTATTTCAAGCTTATCCTTCTTAAAACATATCACTGCTAGATCTCAGGCTAGGAAGAGATAACTGCTAATGAATTGTCATTGTCACGAGCCTGTCTTTCCTCGGTGCCTGTGTGGGTGAATTGTTTTTCTTCAAATTTCAGGAATGGAATTAACATTTAATTATAATTTGGATTGCCTGGGCAATGGCAGGACCGAGTGTCATTGTGGAGCAGAAAACTGCAGTGGTTTCCTAGGAGTTCGCCCAAAGGTACGTGGATGAAAACTGGAGCTTCTCTTCCCAAATCTGGATGTCTGGTCAGAGTAAAGAAAGAGGTTTTTGGTTTATTTACCTTTTTTCTTTGGTCTATGTAATACTTTCCACCCTTGAAAGTCTCTTACAGATTTTACAGCTTTGCACTGCAGTGCTGTTTTGTCTAGGGTGGAGTTAATTTACCAAACTGTTAATTCTGATACCCGTGGATGGGCTTTTCTGCCCTTTATAGCTTAAAGCCTTCTTGAAGTGGATTTAATTTAAACGTGGTTCATGCCAATAACTAATGCAAAGCTGGTGAATCCTGGTGCAAAGGGTTCATGAAGTGACTGTGTGCTCTGATCTTTGTCATTGCCAGACAGCGTTTGCAACAGCAAATGAAGAGAAGGTGAAGAATGCAAAATTAAAGCAGAAGAAGCGGAAAATCAAAACGGAACAGAAGCAGATGCATGAAGACAACTGTTTCCAGTGTGGAGATGGGGGAGAGCTAGTCATGTGTGATAAGAAGGACTGTCCCAAAGCATACCACCTCCTATGCCTTAACCTGACTCAACCACCCTTTGGTAAGAGCCGTCTCATGGTTCCCTGTTCATCCTTCCCTCCCTGCAGCGAGCAGTGTTTGAGCTGAAATAGTGTTATTTACAGTGCCAGAATCCCACAGAGCTCTGGGTATGCATGCAGCAGTGGTCTGAGCCAGCTGAGGCCTGAAAACTGAAATATTACTAGGAACTGTTTTCAGGCAGATTCTCGTAGATGTGAAGCAGAAGTAGCAAGTACAGTAAGAGCTGATTTTTCTGAACTTGCTTTGATTTATCTGAACAATTACAAGGCAGAAGAAGGGTTAAAGGCCAGTGCTGTCCCAAAATGCACGAGTTTCAGCTTCCTGTCTCTCTCTTCTGCCTCCATCCTCAGGAAAGTGGGAATGTCCGTGGCATCAGTGCGACGTCTGTAGCAATCCTGCGGTTTCGTTCTGTGAGTTTTGCCCTCACTCCTTCTGCAAAGATCACGAGAAGGGAGCCCTGGTGGCCTCGGCGCTGGATGGCCGCCTCTGCTGCTCCGCACACGACCCCAAAGCTCCCGTGGCACCCGAGTACTGGAGCAAGATCAAGTGCAAATTGGAAGCCCAGAACGCTGTAGAGGAAGTGAAGGAGTGAATTGGGTTAAAAACAAACAAGGGAGGGGAGAAGACGGGCAAACAGGCGACGAACTCGAAGAGACTGCTATGACACATTGGGTCTTCGTCACCAGAGCTGTCGCGTGTGAACTGGGAGTGGGACCATTTAATCTTAGCAAGCAGGAGCAGACGGTGGTGTTGGAGTTTTGTTGTTTGGTCTTTCTTTTACCCTTGAATGTGCTACAGCAGCTTTTACTGTTGGAAACCAGAAATGTCTTGGCCTTCGAAGAAAAGCGTAGACCTTTTTACAGTGAAAAGAATATTCTCTTTAAAATATGCTCTCTGAGTGTATTAAGCAAAGCATAGCAACATATTTATTTATTTAATTTTTAAAGTATGTTGAAGATCTGATTTCGATCAGTCAACGTGTCTTTAAAAACAAAATAGCAAAGCCAACGTAACTTTTCTGTCTAGTTTAAGAACAGAGGAAAGCCTCACCACTCTGCCTAACATCAGGATGCCATAACCATGTGGGCGTCAGACCAGGTGACCCTGAAATGCCTCTGTGCCACTTCTTGTTTTTAAAGGCATTTTGAGAAGGTAGGTTGTGTATCACGTTAACTTAAGAGTATTATTGTAAAGCTTTTCCTGTGAGAAATCATGTGTGTGACTTCTTGGGAAGTGTTTGTAACACGAGGTCTGGCGCTGAGGAGGAGGACGTCGTGGTTCCTACTCGAGAGCTGTAAGTAACGTTTACAGATGGGTGGAAATTCAGAAAGAGCTTTGTTGCAAAATGGTCCTTTCTTTATCCCGCATCATTTGGAAAATCTTCCTAGTTAGCAGAGCCCCCCGGCCTCAGTCCCGTCCTGCAGCACACTCAGAACTGACGTCGTGATCCTGCCAGGGGAGCTCTGCCATGGACCCCCTCGGAGGAGGGTCGTGCTCTGTGCGTCACCCGCCCAGGCCGCGCGGCGTTCACGGCAGTGCCACCACCTCAGGCTCCCATCAGCTTCAAAGGAAATCTGAGCGTTTAAGGAATCCAACCCCTGTGCAAGTTTTGATTGAATGTTTAGATTTGGTTTTGCTGAGAGAAATCTTCTGACTTCAGTCTTCATTGCTAATGGAGCCAGGAAAAGTCTCAGCACTTCTTCAGTCATCAGGGTATTTTCTGTCTGGGTGTCGGGCCGTGTTCACAGCCAGCTTGGGCCTCCTGAGACTGTTCTCTCTTGGTTTACTGTTCATCAGTAGAGACACAGGCTCCTTCAGCGAGGCTTTTGGAGTGGCTTGGGTCGGCTCCTGCTCGGGATTTTCTTTTGGAAGCCTATCAAAACCTGTCCTCGATTTCTCATGTGTGAGGAGCGTGGGGGAACTTGTTCCCCCAAGCTGAAGCTGGTCCTTGTAGAACCTCCTCCCCTAGCCACCATCTTACAAAGCACTGTGCATCCCCCTCCCTGCCTTGATGTGGTTCTGACTTGTAGTCTGGAATTAGCTGACTTCAGGCTAGCTTTTTGCTGATGAGTATTGAAAATAATCCCAAATGAAAAGAACTGATATCAAGTGTTGCTGGCATCTGGCTAAATTGAGCCTTTGAATTAAGAATGTTGTCTCTGGAAAACTTCTTATGTAAACCTATAGGAACATGGTGACTCCTCAGTTCAAGAGAACAGTAGACTGGGAAGTTACACGTGGGATTATAGAGCAGGTCTTGCCTCTGGCTGGTGTCCTCATCCTCAAATTTATCTGCAGGGGGGGAAATTTTTTTTTGTGTGCAATTGTAAAGTGACAAATACACTACAGTCTCATTAAGCAGCTCCTGTGCCATGTAACTGATCTGGCAGTTCATCCTTTGAACGTCTGCAGGTGCCTTTCCCGCAAACCTGCGGAGTCGTGGGTGGCACAACTGCAGATACCTCGTGGGCCAGTTGGTGGTGCAGAGGGCTGTTGGATCTCTAAAGCACTTCATCTTGTGGTCAGTGAATGTCTGAAACACTAATCTTGCTTGAAAGCAGTGCTATATTTTGGTATTTTTTACAAAAAAAAAAAAATTTACAAAAAGGATTTTATTTTTCTTAACATTTTGTGTGATAAATGTCTCTTTTTAAGCTCTTACTGGAGGTGTTGAACCTTCTCAGAAATTCCAAACACAGCTCTTGCTGCAGTGTCTCTAAGGCCTGATGTGTTTACTTTATATTATTTCTTAGGCTTGGTAGTTCAAACGATTTTCTGCTGGGAGGTCAGAGTGCTGGGAGCGCTGCAGACGGGCTGTCGTGTGGCTGCACCCTGCACCCTTCCCGTCCCTCAGCCGTGCTGGCGGGGAGAGGCTGCCCCCAGAACACACTACCAGCTGCTGGCGTGGGCAGCAGAGGG
>NW_008625604.1:0-1396 GCF_000691845.1 Merops nubicus | reverse complement strand
CCGCGCAGCGCCCGCAGGTCACGGGGCTTAAAATCGTGTAAATGCTGTGAACTGAGGCCTGCTGCTGCTCCTGTGCCATGCCGCTGGGTGTCTTGGTTAACTTTGTTTTCAAACGTCTTACAGGTGCTCCTTTTTTTTTTTTTTTCCACCAAAAAAAGAGAAATAATAGCCAACGGTTGGGCTTGGACTTAAAAAGGGGAAATAGCAGATTGGTTTCTGAGCTTGTACAATGTACAAATGAGAAGTCTGAGCTGGAATTCATGCTACTGGGGTGAATCGTCTAAAAAAGAAAAACTTGAACATTCTGAGAGAAGAAGACGCCTAATTCAAAGTACCTTGATAACTGTGGGGGGGTTGTTCTATATGCCAAATGCAAAAAGTTAAAATGCACACTTGAGCCATGTCTTCTGGAACTGAGTGACAGTAACGGGACTGCTTTTGAAGGAAGAGATTTTCCAACTTTTTTGATCGATTGGCATCAGCAGAGGGGGAGGCAGCTGCTGAATTAAATTTGTGTGGTCTCTAATTTGAGATAAGTACTATTGGATAGTTTGGTCGTTTTGTGCCGAGGCCTGGAAGAAATCCACAGAGCAGCTGGCGATTTCGGGTGGGAACCGAAATCCGCTGTTCTTGACTGGAACACACCGTCACGCTTTTCCCTGTTTTGTTTTAAATGTTCCACTTGGGGCCAACCCCCAGCTCCCGCTCAGCAGCCCGTGGTGCCGTGTCTGAGGGGGTTTGGTTGTTCACTGGAGCTTCTCTGGCCTGCACTGCGGCGCTGGCCGTTGCTGCCGTGCTCTGAACACAAGGTGCAAGCGTTAGTGTTGTAGCTTTCGGGTGATTAGCGTAGGCTCGTCCTGTCCATAGGTTGTTGAAGGCGTTTGCAGCTCAGGAAGGGTAACGTTAAAGATGGTTTTGTGGGCAAATTACCTTCTCTGGTCGCCGCCAGGGTCTGGGAGAACTGGTTAAAATGGAGTAATAGGGCTGGAATGTTTAATTTTGGCCTTTGTGCTAGAAAACTTCTTGTATCTTAATTTCAGGATAGAATGGGAAAGACACAATTACTAGACGTAATTAACAGTGAGCATAAAATCTGTATATATTGAAACTTTACAGAACTATGTGGGTGGGGAGGGGGAGGAGGGAGGGGGGTGTCCAGCGCTGGTACGAAGTAGTCACTTTAACATGGAAACCTCTGCCTCATTGAATTCAGGGTTTAATGTACTTGAAGCTCTTCGGTTCCTTATACAGCTTTTTTTATTTATACATACCTTTTTTTGTATACTACATTGAAAATGTCTTTGACTTCCCTGAAGTTTCTTTCCGCTCCCACTGTACAGTGACTCTAGGGCAAACGGGAGTTTCCCGGGGCGGCTGCCTCGGGTCGCCGCTTCTC
>NW_008625603.1:401-4626 GCF_000691845.1 Merops nubicus | reverse complement strand
GGGCAGCCCTGACTCTAAACTGTGACATCACCCCAGGAACTCCAAAAGTATTTTGATTTTATTCACACTGAATAAGCATGTACATATTAAGTGGTCTGATGATAACAAACCTGACATCAAATGAAACTCTTGTCATTAGTACACCAAAGGAAGAATGAATATTTCATGAACAATGGAAGAAAGAAACAAAGTATGTAAAAAGCTTCTCTGGTAAGAGGTTATATCTTTCATAGCCTTTCAATTTACCTGGATGTCCTGCAGGCAAATTTCATGTGCATCCAAAGAACACTGCAGTCTGGGTTCCAGCAGCTTCTTAAGATTTCCAATAGGTTCATTGATGTCAATAGCTTGACTCACAAATTCTGCTGTGGTGTAGGTTTGCTCAACAATGCTTAAATACCAAAATAATACAAGAAATCATTGTCTACATATTAATACAGTAGGTATAGGAAAGCTTAAAAAAGAAGCAAGCTACATAAAAGGCAATACTGACTCCAAAATCTTAATACCACACAGAAAAACTCTTAGCTTGAATGAAGTGAATTACTCTTCTTTACCCTGTCACCATTAAAGAGCTAGGTTAAATATCAAGATTATTTTCAGATCACTGTTTTCAAGAGATTAAGTCATGATTAGTATATTATATATTATTAACTTGCACGTAGAGAAAACTAATCCTATTTATCTTGCCTAGACTATATTTAAGACATTCAAGCTAAAAACAAACATTTAACAGACAGGGTAAAAAAGTCCACTCTCACACAGAGTAATTGTCCATGCCTTTTCACCAGTTAGCACAAGGACAAGCTCAATGCATACAAGAGACTACCAGAAGGAACTAAAGCAACATGGAGCCTTAAAAGAAACATTAGTCACGTGTCATGGTCGTCCTGCACCAAAATGATGAGTGTTAGTGTAGGCATTCAGAAACATCCATGTTACGGGACTTGTGTCCTAATGACCTTAGACAGTTGGTCTCTCCACATTTACACAGAAGGAAATCAAGAAGTATACAGAAATAGTTAGTTTGTAAGTAGTAAAAATATACAAGCAGTGCAGAGCAAGAAAAAACTAAGTGGTTTTGAATCAGTTCTCCAAAACAGGTTCTTAAAGAACCGGTCACCTACCAGCCTCAGCTAATCCAACATATTAACTGCCTCTCTGTGCTTTCAAAAACAGTTACAAAAAATTAGGAGGGAAGTATTAGAAAGGAAAAAAACAGGTTGAGGTAAGTCAGTCAAAGGATATCAGACTTGGGTTATCTATGGTTTTGATGTCCCTAGCAAAAATAAATCTGAGTAATCAAATTTAGCATGTGCAGCTACAAGTCTGAAACAAAAAAACCCAAAGAACTTTAAAGAAAAATTAAGAAATTAATTAGAAAGAATTGAAGAAAACAAATAAATAAATGAACTGCAGCCCAAAGACCCCCAAAAGAAAGACAGTACATACCTTTCTTCAGTACATTCCTGTTTCTCAGTTCCATCAATTTCTATTTCTATCAGCTCCTCTGCCTCTCTCTTAGTCATGGCTAAAATGTCTTAAGAACAGAGCTATGAACAGAAAAGAAAGAATTTTTTTGGTAAGTCACAGACCAACAAAGTGAGGTGATGGGTCATGTTCTATCAAACATCTTTTAAATCAAGTACCAGGATAGCTTTTTAAAGACAAGAATGAACCTAAAGAATAAAGCCAAAAGCTAACACACATTTCACAAAACAGGTTGCAATATCTGTTTCTTAAACAAATGTTTTAGAGGCAAACCCAAAACTGCAAGTGGTCATTAGCACAAAGCCCAAAGCCTGATGTTCTTGGGAGCATCCAAATTTACTGAATGTTTTCGTTATGGGCCAGCTACAGTTTTTAGAGGCTGGTTACAAAGAAATTCTGAAAATCCTTTGAAAGTTCTGCCTATTTTGCTGTCTAGATTCAGCTACACAGCCTTCCCAGCAAGGCTGCAAGATGCTGCTTATGAATTTAAGCAGCATTTTATATAGAATGCTGCAACAGGAAGCTAGACAGGAGATCTGTGAGTCCCTCATAGGTAAATATACTCAACAAGAACGTGCTTAGTGACTGCCCCATCTTTCAACTCGTCCTCCTCACAGGCAATCACCTGATGAGATATGCATAATGAATTCATCTTGTGAAGTCCCAAACTAATGCAGGATGTTAGGAATGAAAAGGAAAGTGATTCTGTGCGGTATTCTTATTGACACTGCAGATTTCCACACCCTATAGAATACTGGAGTCTGTTGGAATGCAAAGGGGAAAGAAAGAATGACAGCATTTGGTCTGTAAAGACAATTTGTATAATATCATGTTTCAGTAACCATCTTATACCTCATAGGTATAAAATACACAGAATAAAGAACTGGGCCAAATTATATGAACTGTTTACAGTAAGTAACACCACCAACCAACATACAGGAAAAGGAAGTACCAGCACAGAAAAAAACATAAAACCCGAACAAACAAAAAACATCACAGCAGAAAGACCAAAAAATGCTGCTACTTAAATATCCACTGTAGAGCAGACCAGCAAGGTTTCTATCCTGGAATCATTCTTTCCCAGGGACAACTCTATCCCAAATCCAACTGCTAGTAAGATAATTTGTTAAAGACAAGTTATTAAGGGAACTTATTAAACTTCTCAAAAGTAATACTAACCAACTACATTGTACAGTTGTTACAGAAAATGTTTAAAGAAATTCAAACTACTTATCTCCTTCAAAAACTATTATGTAAATTAAGTTTTGAAGAAATCAAGTGTGGCATGTGATACCAACCTACACGAGAAGCCACCAGGGCCAGAGAGAAGTAAACAGCACATCACTAGTATCTCACCATTAGACACAAAACCAGAATGTGTTCTGCTCTGTTCTGAAGAGGGGGAGGGGGAATCTTTCCTGTATTAGCAATCAGATTAAAATCCCCAAACAACCACAGTAAGCTGTGTTTTTTTGTAAGGAAGAGAGTTTGCCAATAAGATCACAAAAGGGGCTAGGCTAGAATTTCTGTACCTTGACACATCTGTAAGTTATTTATTGAGAAAACTGTGCAGACCTGCAGAAAGAACTCACCATCTCGGTTCTGGCAGAAAATACTAAATATTGGTGAATCAAAGTGATGAACAGTGAGTAAACATGTTAACAGCACAGCAGCTGTATAGAATTGGGCAAGACATCTTGAAGTCCCTATGGTCTGGACTCCAAATTGGTAGCTGGACTAGCAACTGTTCACTCACTCTTCAAAGGCAGTTTGTGGTTGCATCTGGCAGGCTCTACTACACTTCTGGTTACCCAGGGGAGGTAGGAGAGGGCGGGGCATGTGCACAGACAGCAGGTACAGATAAGAGGAAAGATGGTTCCATTGAGCCCAGATACAACAAAGATGGATGGATGGAAAGAGAAAGAATAACATTATGAAAACGTGCAAAGTCATTAACAGTTCAGAGAAACCCAATGGAGAAAATTATTCTCTCTTTCCTATGCTAGAATAGACTCCTGATAATATAAACATTTCACAGAAAGTCTAGCAAAATTTGCCACTACAGGGTGATATGGAGATGGCAAGTGTACACAGGATCAGATGGGACCTAAGCCTCTTGAGTCTTCCCCGAAAACTTCTGAGAAACAGGAGAACTCAGAGCAGCTGAGAAGAGCCTGGCTGGCTGGGAGGGTCAGTGTGGTGGCAATACCACCACTGCAGCCCTTGTCTGGAGGAACATGTAAAAATGAGCCTGATTTGTGGAAGTTACCACCTACTGATTGTTCTTTCTTTTTATTGTTCCTTCAACCTAAAAAGCCATAAGACTTGTTATCCAAGAAGGAACTTGACCACAATGCTTCACACGGACCTCCACTAACCTCAGAGAAGGCACCTGTCAACAGAGCCTTTTATTTCCCCCCCTGCATGACAGCCCAGAGCGACTCCAGTATCTTTTACAGTTTGGCTTTTTGCAGTCAGGGGAGAAGCCCCACTGTTCTGTTAAGATCTATCTTATCTTCTCCAAAGAACACAAGGGCTTGAGCAACTAACAAACCCATCATGACACAGGCACAAACTCTACTCTGAGAAGTGGCGTTTGCGGTCCTGCCAGATCGTTGTCAAGTGGGACTACTGGAGCCCATAGGCATTACCAAACGATGCTGAAGCACTACCACTGGAGACACCCGTGATCCCAAGATCTGGTGCTTCTGTTCTTCGTAGCACACTCGGTACC
>NW_008625603.1:0-370 GCF_000691845.1 Merops nubicus | reverse complement strand
TCTCCGAACCCCACCCGGCCCCCCCCCCCCCCCCCCCCCCCAGCCATAAACACCAGCACAGACAGCCGACCCGTTACAGATTGGCTTTTGCGAATTCTCAGCCAGCTGGGATTTCAGACAGCTACAGCAGACCACTGAAGCGGGTGCAGCATGCCAGATTTCAAGAGTTCTCCTTCCTTATCACGGGTCAGAAGTCAGAAAACGAACCTGGGCTGGCCGAGCACCAGGAAGCATGCACCAGGAAGCAACCCGCGCCGGGCGCCAAGCCCCCTCTTAGGCTCCCGCCCCAGCCGCGTTTGCACGAGCGGAGGTAAATGTCCGCGCCGCAGAGGGGACTCACGGGCCCGGGTCGGGGCCGTCCGCCTCGTCC
>NW_008625602.1:13605-13926 GCF_000691845.1 Merops nubicus | reverse complement strand
TCACGCCCACCCCCGCGGCTATTCGGGGTCTCCAGTTCATGGGGCGCAGCCGGGCGGCTCTGGGGGGGGAGCGTGGGCAGCTGCCAGGCAGGGTCTTCATAGGGCCGCAGGGAGTGGAGCAGGCAGCCAGATCCTGGTGGAGCTGATGTGCTGGCATTGGTGGATCCAGGTGGCAAAGGAGTAGGCAACAGCCAATCGTAGCCCAGCTTCTGTGATCCCAACAAGATCTTTCAGATGACAGCCAATCCAGAGCCAGCTGGGGCAGCAGGATCAGGAGGTGCAGTCACAACACAGCCAGTCACAGGTCTGCTTTGGTGGGTG
>NW_008625602.1:12837-13511 GCF_000691845.1 Merops nubicus | reverse complement strand
GCGTGCAGATCAGCCAATCGGGGTGCAGGTGTCCGGAGGGCACCCAGTGCCTGGGAGGGTGCGGGTGGTCCGAGGTGCTCTGGCAAGCCCCAACAGGATCCGACATGCCCCATCAGTGCAGGGAATCTGGTGCTGCCAGGAGCCTGATGAGCCCTGGCACCATGAGGGGACCCAGCGGACCCCAGCACCGTGGGACACACAGCACCCTGGAAGGCTCCCACCACCAGCGTAGGACAAGTGGCATGGTTGTCCTGTTGCCCAGGCCATCCCCCGCAAGTGGGGCCGCTCCACAACACACTCAGCCCCCCGGGAGAGTAGTAGCCCAGACAGGCAGATACCAACACACTCCCAACACCCGCAGCCCCAGGAGACAGGCAGCTCCTGTCCCCAGCCACGCAGGCAGAGCCGGGGCGTGGAACTGGCGCAGAGCCGAGTACTGCATGAGCCAGAAGTGCCCCGTGGGGCACAGGGGTGCAGCTGCACCAGAGGCGGGCTGAGCGCCGTCCTCAGAGCCCGCAGGGCAGTGCTGCACAGCAATGTGGGGGGGGCCGGGCGGGCACCGCGCCCCAGCCTGGGCCTTTGCCCCCAACATTTGCACAAAGATCAGCCCAATCGTTCCCCAGCCGCAAACGCCAAAAGCACCCGGCCAGCCGGCCCACCCCTCCTGCTCGGGT
>NW_008625602.1:12182-12427 GCF_000691845.1 Merops nubicus | reverse complement strand
CGGCGAGGCCAGGCCCTCTCCTGCCTCCTCTGGTGCCCTCCCACCAGCACTCCCCATCCAATGCTGGGAACCGGCCCTCCTGTGGGTCCTCAGGGCAGGGACCATCCCAAGCTCACAGCAAGAACAGGGCTCAACAGGCTCCAACACCCAGCCAGCACAAGCTCCTCGGTGTCGGAGAGGTGCCGGCACAGCCCCGCAGCCGTGCCAGGCGCCGTGGGCGCCCCCAGAGACAGGCCAGGCCCCCT
>NW_008625602.1:11919-12120 GCF_000691845.1 Merops nubicus | reverse complement strand
GCAGCAGCTTCGGCAGAGGGGGTGCGCTCGGCTCGGTGGTCTGGGGGGTGCCCTGGCAGGGGTCTCTCCACAGGAGAGTTCCTCCGGCGGTAGAAGAGGACGTACGCGTATCTGGTTACCACCTGGCTCTCGTCCACGGTGGTGACTGTGCTGTCATCGAAGAGCCGCCAGCCTGTGCAGAGAGAAGACGAGGGTTAAGAC
>NW_008625602.1:11428-11789 GCF_000691845.1 Merops nubicus | reverse complement strand
CGTATGCTGTGTAGTGTCCCCCAATCATGCCTCCATAGTGGTTGATCACAGCGTACAGGTCGTACATGGGCAGCTGCTGCTCGCCTTTCCGGCCGATGCAGAACTTACTCAGGTCCAGGCTCCTGGGGAGAGACGTGGGCACAGTCAGGGGTGGCCAGCATTAGGCAGTGAGAGGCTGGGCTGTCAACCCAGGCACTTTGTCCCCCAGGCTCTCACCGGACAGGGAAGTCCACCATGTCGTTGATCTTGTCCCTCCAAATAAAGCTGCGGAAGGAGAAGCGCTTGAGCTGGATGATGAGCACATTGGGCAGCCGCCACAGCATCAGCTGCTTGGAGGCCTCGCGGTGCTGCTTGCACTTGG
>NW_008625602.1:5650-11397 GCF_000691845.1 Merops nubicus | reverse complement strand
CGTGGGGGGAAGAGCGTGTTTGTTACTGGTGTGGGGAGAGCCTCGGGTCTTGCAGCCCAGCGCAGCCCCGAGGACCCCCATGCATGGGGCTGGCAGCGGGGATGTGGGAGGTGTTGGCTTCCCATCACGACCAGGCCAGCACAGTCCTGTGGGATGCTGGATTTGCTCCCTGCTGGCTTACGGCCTCCCCAGCACACAGCAAAGGCCAGCACACTGCTGCTGGTTGCCAGAAGAAACAGCGTGCAGGCCTGGGCAGCTCCTGGGAAACCCCTGCTGCTGTCTGGGCCCGCAGGCTGGAGCCCCCCCTGCCGCCTTCCTTACCACGCTTCCTCCGGGGCCAGGACTTCAGGCTTGGTGAAGAGATTGAGGCACTGCTCCAGGGTGAAGTGGCCAGCCCGGGCTGCTTCACTAGCTGAGCCTGGGTCCTCCACACACTCCAGCTCCTTGGACTCCACCAACACAAACTCCTTGAGGCGCTCATTGTTCTTCCACACCAGGGCGAGGGAGCAGTCGTCTGTCAGTTCCAGGGGGGTGTCACCTGCAAAGGGGCACACACACCTCACATCTGTCCCACCAAGCTGGGCCATACCACCTTACTGGGGCGAGGAGCAGCCTTGCCCATCCCAGCTTGATACAGTGATCACAGTACTGTTGGGAAGGGATGAGAGCCCCACAGCCAGGTTCACAGCCCCAGGGCAGCAGAGCTCTCCAACCAGCAAGTAGCGAGGCTGGCATGGCCCCTTCTGGCAGCACCTACATAACCAGCCCTGGATGTGGGCATCACACTCGGACAACAGGTGACCCAGAGATCACAGACCCTCTGAGGACACAGGAGGTTGAAGGGAATTGGCCCATTTGCTGAGGAGAGCAGCAACATCATGTACAGCAGAGCCCTACCATCCTCTGTGCCAGATGCAGTTTTCACTGTCCAGCCTGGGGCAACTGTCACAACTGGGTTCACTTTGTGCCAGGCAGCCTTGGCACCCTGTCCAGGCAGACCCACCACCCTGCCAGAGGCCGCAGAGGATGAAGGTGGTGCTTTCCGGGGCTCTGGGCTCACCTTTATCTTCCAGCTTGTGCTCTCGATTGGCAGCATCGATCTTGCTGATGTAGAACTGTGTGGCACGGGTGCTCAGCGAGTCTGGAGTGTGTTGGTACCCAGGGATGGCAGCTGTGAACAAGCAGGGACAGATCCGTGGTGGAACTGCCTGTCTGCCCTGCGTAGGGGCCAAGAATTTGCAGTGCCCCCACCCCCACCTCACATGCTAGGGCCTTGCAGGGACACAACCACGTGCCCCATGTCCTTGACTATTTTTAGCAGATGCCTGCCCCTGGCAAGCTGTGCTCTTCTGCCTGCCTTGCCCCTTCGCTGCACATTGCTGCCATCCTGAGACGAGTGTCTGGAAACGTGACAGCCGGGCAGCCGAGCGAGAGAGGCTGCTCCCGTGCAGCTGAGTCAGAGCGAGGGAAACGCTGCGCTCCCGGCCCGAGGGGCTCAGCCCTCCCACGGAACCCACAGGCTCCTGCCAGCCCCTGCCTTCCCACCCCTCCCACAACAACACAACACTCCAGCCTCTTTTCTCATCAGGCCTCTGCTCTGCCCCACGGGCCCTGTCAGGGCAAGGCAAAGCATGGGTGGGCAGGCATTTCAGGTGGGGCAACGCTGCCAAAACAGCTCCCAGGGTTACGTCCCCAAAGGCCTCCGGACCAATCTCATAAAGGGAGAACAGATGCTGTTGGTGAGAGGTCATCCCAAAGAGGAAGAATCGCTCCTGGTTTGCCTTGGGGCTGCCCGGGCTCCTGGCATGGACATGGTCAGCACCGCAGCACCTCTCACCTTCTGGCTTGAGGGCTCTCTCGTAGGATGGCTCCTTCTCGCAACAGCTGTCGCCCTGCGAATCCATGTGCTCGGAGAAGCCTGAATCCAAGCTCAGCAGGGAACTCCTGGCTGCCAGGACCTTGCTCCGGACAGTGCCGGCATCCCCCACCTCTGGGTGCAGCTCAGGCACAGCTGGTGAGAGCGGGGGCTCCTGCAGAAGGCTGGGAGCCTTGTCCCCGTCCACCAGCTCAGGGGCAGAACTAGGTGAGGGGGGCTCCAGTTTGTCTGGGAGCAGAGGCTGCAGCCCCTGCTCCGGTGACATCCGGCCCAGCTGGAACGGAGGCTGGAACACGCTGACCGAGTACCTGGGCAAGGAGGAGGCAGTCAGAGCCAGCCAGGCACAGGGCCGAGCTCAGCTCCAGGGCAGAAGCCCCCTCCTTCCCTGGACCCTCACCTCGCATAGCCCTCCAGCAGCTGGGCCAGGCGGGCATAGGTGAGGCGGGACTCCGGCACGCTGATGAGGAAGGGGAAACCGATGTTCTCGGGGCGGCACAAGGACTTGTGGTCTGGCCAGTGTGTTTTCTGACATGCCCTGTAACACAAATGGCCTTTTTTAACCCAGCACCTGCAACCACCTCCTCCCCGAGGGCTGAGCTCTCCCACCCAGCCCTTCAAGGCAGGAGACCCTCCCTCCCTGCCAGGCACCAAGCCAACTCACACATTGCAGTAACCGACTCGATAGCACCTCGTGCAGCGCCTGAGCTTCTCATCCTCCGGCAGCTGCTTCTTCTGGCAGGCTGCACACTTGGCGATGGGGCCACTGGGCACCTGCGGGCGCTGCAAGAGAAAGGACCCGTTGGGTGGGGAAAGGCACCAGGGCAGGGAAAGGCAGCTCTGGTGAGCATCCATGCTCGCTGCAGCTCATTGCCCTCCCACTCAGCCCCACCTGCAGGCTCAGCCTCCCTGCGTGCTTCCCAGTACTCCCAATATCCCTTCTCACCTGCTGGACCTGCAGCTCCACCACCCGCTCCTTGGCCAGCTCGGGAGAGAGCACCTCGAAGCAGAGCAGCAGGTCCGTGGGGGAGACTGCGTCCAGCGAGTTGGACGGCAGGAACATGCGGTGGAAGCGGTTCTTTATCACCTGCCAGGAAAGGAGTGGGGCAGTGTGAGGGCAGCCCCACACTTCCTCTCCTGAGAAAGCCACAGACCTCAGCCCCACAGCGAGATGCAGGGATGGCAGCACCACAGGGACGCAATGCCAGCTCACCACCCTGCCACAGGAGATGGACACCTCCTGCCCTACTTCAGTGGCCCAGCTCTCCTGAGCAGGGGTCTGCTCAGCAGCACCTTGTGCATGGCACAGACACACAGGGACAAATCTGCCCCGTGGACACACCAGATGCAGGCAAGTGACTGCCAGTGGCCATGTTCCCTGCAATGCTGTGGGAGCCCCCAAGAGCAGGCCCATAGACTGCTCCCTAGCTTGAGCGATCTCACCTCTGCCAGGCGCAGGTTCTCCGGTTTCACACGCACGCTGTGGGCCACCGAGTCGAGTACCTCCATGGCACTGGAGTTCTCCTTGCTGATACTCACAAGGAACTGCCACCAAGAAAGTGCCATGTGAGTTGCACCACACCAAGGCACGTAGGCCCTTACCTTACACAAGGCTCAGCCCGCAGGCACACAACCAGCTGCCTGGGGGCACCTCCAGCAGCCCTCCCAGGCTGCTCCTCAGAGTAGACTACGTTCTTTACCTTGATGGGTTTCTTGTGTGGCTCCTTTGCAAAGTAGTACACAGTCAGCACCTTCTGCTTCTGCGGGAGGGGCACAGGGAGGTACAGGAAGGGGTCAAAGGTGATGGACACCTGCAGATGTGAGAGCACACTCAGTTGTGGGAAGTGCTTGTAGCCAAGATCAGCAGAGCAGCAGCCTCACTGCATCCAAGATCCAGCCTTGTCTTGTGACTCATACTCTCTGAGGGTCAGGAGCCTGCAGCTGCACAGCCAGGACAGGGACAGAGCCTCCAGGGCTGCCCTACCTTGGAACACACTGGGCACACCAGCTTGGATTTGTACTGGCCCTGGAAGAGGTCCACAATGAAAGAGTCGTTCCTCATCTTGTGTCGCTGCCAGGCCTCCTCAGCTACCACCTGTGGGGAGGAAGGGCTCAGCATCATGCCAACCTACCCAGGCCAGGGCTGCTTGCCCAGCAGCTTTGGGGAGGAGCATCCTGACCTCGTCGGGCCTCCCATCTGAGTCAACAGTCTCTGTGTAGGGCTTGTTCTGGATGCGGTTGAGGTCCTCGTGCAGGCCGTCGAGCAGGAAAGCCATGAACTCCTGAGCATCGTGCTGGGCATAGCCAGTGAACTGACTGGCCTTGCTGGCCACGATTGCCTGGGGGGAGCGCAGCAGTGATGTCTCCCCAGCAGCCCCCGGCTGCACCGCCTGCCCCATGAACAAAGCTTGGCTGCACCCACCCACCCACCCACGCCCACCTCGCTCTCTGTGGAGTGCTGGGGGCCCACAGCAGCTCCTACAGCCCTACCTTTAGTTTCGAGGGCTGGAAGGCATGGTGTGTGCCCTTCCACAGCGCTCGCAGCAGCATGGCAAAGCCGATGGCCAGGCGTCCCCCCGTCCCCAGTGGGTTGTTGCAGTTGATTTCTGACTCAAAGGACTGGTCTGTAAGAGAGGCAGAGCGAGGGCAGGTGGCTGCTGGCTGTGGTGCCCGAGCGGCGGGGCTCTGCCGCGCTCCCGGCGTGGGCTCACCATGGAAATAGTCACGAAGCTCCCGGGTGTTGGACAGGGACTGGATGACACTGTTCATGAAGCAGGTGTTGCCCAGGTTCACCAGGCCTGTGAAGCCAGGCAGGCAGACCTTCTTCTTCTCGTCCTCATCATCGTCATCCTCCACGCTCTCGGTGCTCACCGGGCTGTGCGTCATTGGTGGCACCATGCACGTTGGTTTGGGCTGCCAAAGCAGAGGTGGGAGTGAGGGTGTTGGACTCGGGAGAGGGGAGTCTCTCTAGGAATATTAGGAAAACCCAAAAGCCCCAGGCCGCCTTCAGACAGGGCTGGAGACATCACATCATCTTCCTCCAGGACTAGGATAGACAGGCCAACTGTTGTCCCCATCCTGCCAGCTGTGCCTGAGGATCACTGCTTCCTCCTCCAGAACAGTTTGCCAGTCCCCAGAGCAACACTGAGGCGGTGGAGCCCCACGAGAGGGACAAGCAGGCTCCCCCTTTCCCCCACCCAGGTCCAACCCAACGCATCCCCACTCACCGACGGGATGTGCGGCTCTTGCTTCACTGCCACGTGCTCTGGGGCCGTCCGGGCTGCCACGCCATCCAGACCCCCATCTTCCACACGCGGCTTCTCTTTGTCGCTGGCTCGGGCCTCTTCCTTGCTGGACAAGGGGTGCTGGTTACTGCCCGGGGGGTTCTTGTCCAGAGGGGTAGGGCCTGTAGGCATGGCAACCTTTGCACCACCCACTGCACCTTAAAAAGGGGGAAGGGTGGGCCTGTGGTTATCCGGGCTGCCACGCCATCCAGACCCCCATCTTCCACACGCGGCTTCTCTTTGTCGCTGGCTCGGGCCTCTTCCTTGCTGGACAAGGGGTGCTGGTTACTGCCCGGGGGGTTCTTGTCCAGAGGGGTAGGGCCTGTAGGCATGGCAACCTTTGCACCACCCACTGCACCTTAAAAAGGGGGAAGGGTGGGCCTGTGGTTAGCAGCACTGCGCACCGCGGCAGGGCCGATTTTTAGCCGAGCCGCTCGGTCTACGCTTACACAGGCTCTCTCCTACCCCTCCTCCCCACGAGCAGGGGGAACAGCACTGCCCTTCCCCTTGCACTTGGCTTGGCCTGCCCTACACCCGCCCAGCCCCTCCCAGCAACCCGGTTCCAGGGCATCCGGCAACATCCCGCCGCT